>NW_017307388.1:564107-568064 GCF_000935625.1 Nanorana parkeri
ATCGCACTGTGGTGCCATTGACTTTAATGCACCGCCACGCCCTCTCACTCACAGAATGCAGGGGGAGTTTAGTGTGATTATAGTGCGTTCCAGCAGCTACCGCTCTGGAACGCACTGCAATTGGTGTGAACTGGCCCTCAAACTTTATTATATTGCAGCTTCCCAGGCCTGAGATGTGGTGGTTGTATTTGTTTTTGTTTTTTTGCTTTATTTTCAGCTGGTAATTCTGACAGTAATACATTTTCAGTCCCAGGATGAACACACTAACTCGCACTTCTGCATCAGGACAACAGAAACAAGATAGGACCACAGAAATTCCGTCCTACTCCTACGGTTAATTGCATAGAAGGAGGTACACAGCAAAGAAAGTTATCAGATCGCAAGATGCAGGCTTGTTCAACAGGTATTTTATGAAGTTATCAAACAGATATAACAAAACACATTTAATGGTATATTTAACAGAGCAACAGGAACCAAAGAAGAAAACTTCATTATCAGGGTTTACATACACTTTAGTGCATTATATCTGCAAATATACCACAAAATAGGCTCTTTTTAAATAATCAATGCACATGCCAAAAAAGCATATTTATATTTAAAAAGAGTGTATATTTTTAGGATCATGTGTGGTGCATGAAAATCTGTGTGATCGCAAAAACCCATGTTTGCCTATAATTGTAGTGATTTCTCACTGGGACAAAAACTGGACCAGTGTTATATTATTTATATAATAACATCTTTGCAAAACTTCGTGAAATGTTTTTATGACCTCTAGTTAGTGTGCAAATTAATTGATAATTTGCAATTGAACAACTTTCATGTATATGTTGCAGCTCTGACAATATATTGCACTTGGCAGAACAAATCAGGAAGTTTATGAAACTATATCTATAAACAATGGCATTACCTTTACATGAGATGACATGACATTTTCTAAGGTGACATCTTTGGTTTTCTGTGCAGCAATTTTGAACTCTGGCATTTTGTTATAGGGGAAATGTGTTCACTTCTTTTATTATAATGTAATAATTAATTCATAAATAAAATATCATGTCAACTGAAATTTACATAAAATACAGTTTAAGCAATTAGGCACATGCTTCTATTACATTTTGATTTCCCTGAATAACAGCATCCAATAATGCTTCAACTATAAATAGATAAACTGCCTCCTAACCTATAATTATTTCACAAAATAATAGATATGATTAAAACACGTCAGTCACTTCAATCATAAGTGGGTATTGAATTTGTAAAGAACATTCTAGAGCCGGGGTAGCCAAATTCTGGCCCTCCAGCTGTGGTGAAACTACAAATCCCATGATGCATTCTCTATCTACACTTCCTCTCTTGGTCAGTTAATAACCACACATGGCTTCCAATACCATCTCTATGCCGATGACACTCAAATCTATCTCTCTACTCCGCAACTCTCCCCCTCAGTGTCCTTGCGTGTCACTAATCTACTAACTGACATATCTATCTGGATGTCGCAACACTTCTTAAAACTCAACCTTTCAAAAACTGAGCTCTTGATATTTCCTCCTGCCCGTGCACCTTCCCCCAACTTTTCCCTTGAGATTGTTAACACAACTATCCAGCCCTCCCCCCATGCCAAGGTCCTAGGTGTCATCCTTGACTCTGACCTCACCTTTCTTCCCCACATCCAATCACTATCCAAATCATGCCGCCTCCACCTTCGTAACATCTCCAAAATACGCTCCTTCCTCACCAAAGAAACCGCAAAATTACTCATCCACTCCCTTGTTATCTCTCGTCTTGACTATTGCAACTCCCTCCTCATTGGCCTACCTCTACACAGGCTATCCCCCCTTCAGTCTATCATGAATGCAGCTGCTAGACTCATCCACCTAACCAACCGCTCAGTGTCTGCAACCCCCCTCTGTCAATCTCTGCACTGGCTTCCTATAGCCCAAAGGATAAAATTCAAAATATTAACAACCGCTTACAAAGCCATCCACAACTCTGGCCCCGGCTATATCTCCAACCTGGTCTCAAAGTATTACCCTAAGCGTCCCCTCCGCTCTTCACAAGACCTCCTGCTTTCCAGCTCCGTCATCAACTCCTCCCATGCTCGCCTCCAGGACTTCACTAGAGTGTCTCCCATTCTATGGAACTCTCTACCCCAACCTGTCCGTCTATCTCCCACACTGACTGCCTTTAGGCGATCCCTTAAGACTCATCTCTTCAGGGAAGCCTATCCCACCTCAACCTAACCACTGAACAATCACTTTCTCAAACAATCATCCCCGCACAGCTACCTCCTCATGTATGACCAGGTGTTCATGCTATTTCCACTCTCCAAAGCAGCTGTGTTCTCCTGCAAGTTAATGGTGGGATATCTCATCAAGCCTTTCACCGCAAGAACCATTTTTGTATTTTTGTGCACATACAGTATGTTAAAGCAGATCTTTACCCATGTCTTTAAAATAACAACAAAGACCTCTTTAGAAATGTTTAGTAATGACAATCTACAATCACATACTTCTAGATAATTGCCAGTTTTGTATTGTTTGCATACCTTATGTCTCTTTTCTTCCCAGTCTTCTGACAGAGGCCATGTATATTAAGGGCAGATTACTAGGTCTCCTATTACTTCCTTGATTTCCTCCCCTGAGATGATGTGCATTGGACATGTGACCATGCACATCAACTCAGGGGAGGAAAATGCCTTTCCCTGAGATCTCCTGAAATTACAGATGCCATTTCCCAGCAATGCTCTAACAATCCCAGTGTGCATTGTGTTGGCAAACTGAAGTCATTTGCAAGTTCAAACCAGGAAGTACCGTATTTCGCAATCTATAAGGTGCTCTGGACGATAGGACGCAGGGCTTCTGTGACAGAAATTCTGTGACAGAAATTCTGTGACAGAAGCTGCAGTTAGTAACCACTGAGAAGGTCAGTTACCAGTCCCTAACATTTCCACAGAGGGATCAATAGAATCATGAAGGGGATAACACTGGGGCTTAAGGGAGAAAAAAAGGTGCCTGTAATAGTTTAAATCCACTGGACCTTTGTCCAGTATGGTTTGATGAGAGCACTAGTCCACCAGATGTAAAGCATGGACACTGGTCTGGCTTACAGTGCTGACATTTATTAGATACCTCTGAAAATATTTTGTGTGATTTTTTTTTTTTTTGGGACCAGGATAACCAGTCTAAAGTGGGGGCAAGGATAGAGGTTGAATTGTAGCACTTTATATTTGGAAGGCCTATCTTGCCTAGTACTTTAGGTGTTGATAGTAGTGTACATTTCAGTACGGGAGGAGAGCTATTCCATAATTTATGTAATTGCTTTCTGATTGTCTTTAAGGAAAATAGAGGCACAGATTGCATAGGGTGTAGTAAGTGAGGTACAAAAGCTCATTCTAATTATGGCAGATCTGAAAAACCAGGGAAAAATAGATGGATCCCACATTTGAAGGTCTGGAGTACACTTCTGATCCTCTGTTTACTGCATATGCGTGGTACTATGTAGCACAGGTATTTGTGTACAATGTCTGCTGGGTGCCGCAGATGTCACAAAGATAGTGGTGCCCCGCAGCAATCACAGCGAGAATTGGGGCACAGAAATGGAAACGTTTCTGGGGCCCCTGTGGATGACAAAAAAAAAGGAATGAAAGTAAATTGCAACCTTTACGGTGGCTCAAAAAAAACAAAAAACTGAGACATTGGGGTTGATTTACTAACCTTATAAACACACCACGAACATGTATACACCTCTGTAGTGTGTTCCCTCCCAGCATGATCTATGGGTGGAATCTAAACACCTTTGTAGTGTGTACACACATAGCAGGTGTGTTGTGCAAAGCCAAGCATGAATTGCAAGGTGATGTTGTGTAAATTAGCTCTATGTTGTGTTGCTTGCGTTGATGAATGCAGGAATGTAAATGCATGAGCTAACCATTTTTGTCTAAACTGTGAAGCAGCATTACAC
>NW_017307388.1:568278-579633 GCF_000935625.1 Nanorana parkeri
GATGTCGCGGGTGCGCGCAATTTTAAAGCTTGACATGTTTGGTGTCTATTTAACCGACGTGACCTGATCTTTTATATTTGACCAAAAAACTGGGTAATAATAAATGTTTCCTAACATAATGTTACAAAAAACCGTTTTTTTTCAAAATTTTCAATAATTTTTCCTAATTATAATAAAAAATAAAACCCGTAGTGGTGATTAAATACCACCAAAAGAAAGCTCTATCTGTCCCCAAAAAATGGTATAAAATTCATTTCAGTACAGCGTTGCATGACGGAATAAACGTCAGTCAAAGTATCGCAGCGCTGAATACTGAAAAATGGCCTGGCCAGGAAGGGGGTCTAAACACCTGGTCTTGAAGTGGTTAATATCTTTCAGCAATGGCTAAGTACTTACAACATAGTTGCATTGTTATAATATAGTATTTCATACCAATGATGACAATTATAAATATGGCTGGATATCCTTCCCTAAAAATTTAAGATGATGTTTATTAATATCTGTCAGAATGGGTAGAAAAAAAAACAAAGATATCAGGCTAACATAATAAAAACAAATTGTGAATTCTGTATAGACGTATGATCATATATTTAATAATGGATAACTCAAGCTAGTACAGATAAGATTGGTAAAGAATGAGCGTTGTAAAGTTATGCTCTAAGAGGGAGGCTATTTAAATGACAAATGTGTCTACTATCTATTTGTAGTTTAATCAAGATTACAGCTCTTTTGTCTGCATATGAAATATAACCAATATACAGTGCATGCTTTCAGTGCACACAGTTTATTTTACAAATGAGAAATCACTGCTTTACTTGAGTCATTGTTTTAAAACACAGCAGCAATGTTCTTCAGAAAAAGCAAGAAAAGTGGTGTTGCATTTTAAAGATTATCACTATTAAAGCTCTAAACTGCATTATGTGACATATAACAATTAGATTTCAGCTTTCCTATGTTGTGTGTTTGCACTGGGTTACTGTTATTTGCACACTGTCCATTGACATGTTCTCTGTATTTATTACAGACTACATTTTCATTCAATGTCAGCTGTGGGTGACCCAATACAACTGTCTGCTTGGTCAAAATTAAACTGCAAAATAATTTAATAGGGCTTAAAATATGATCTAGGTACCACATCCACAGTTACAACCTATCCTAAACATATCATAGAGATCATGAGACTTTAACCCTTTTGCTGCCAGAACATTTTTTTTAATTTTTTGCACACATTCTAAAGAGCATGTTTTAGGCTTGGATGTTACTTAAAACCACTAAATTATATAGAATACGTGGTGGCAGTTGCAGCTTCTTATATCACATGGTATTTACACAACAGTTTATCAAAACCATATTTTAAGTAAAACAATAAACAAAAGTGCCGAAGGATCCAGCCATAGCTTCTGCTGAGTCCTTCAAGTGAGTCAAATCAAAGGGCAGGTGAACGTGCTATTCACAATAGCCCATACAGCAGCCGAGTCGAACACATATGCTGAGCCGTAGTGACACCCAAAGCAGGGAGAAAGGTTGGCCAAAGCCGACTAATCTCCCTGTGAAAGACAACAGCTGGGCGGAGCCAGCCATAATGTCATCTGTCAGAATGCCATTCTGTGGCAGGAGTTCGTCGCAAGTAGACAGGTCGGCGGGTGTTGGGTTTTAAAAAAAATATTTCTATTTTCTTTTACTTGGTCGAGTCATTGTTGTCGTGGACAAAGCTGGATGTTGTAAATGACCTTAGGATTACGTTGGTGAATCCATTTTTGTTTAAGTACCCCTTACTCAATAACAAGGGAGGGCACATCTGGGTGCCCCTTTATTAAAGGGGTACCCCAATGTGCATAAGCCCCTCTGCCAGCACCCCCACAACCAACGCTCCAGTGATTGTGGGGAAAAGGCCCTTGTCCCCATCAGCGTCAATTTGTCTTGTCTCCTCCTCTTTCTTCTTTTGTTTTCTGGTTCTTGCTCTTTCTTTCTCTCGCCCCTGGTGTGTCTCTTACTCCCCCTTTGCTCCTGGTCACTCCCTCTAAGGGTAGCTCGGAGAGTCATTCTGCCTGCCCTTCTCTGTCCATTGCATTTTCATGCACGATCTGAAGATCTGCTCATTGAATGTTAGAGGCTAAAACTCTCCCCAGAAACGGTCGCAACTCCTATATGATCTCCATAAGCTCCGTAACCAAATTGTTTTCTTACAGGAGATGCACTTCCTGCTGCATAAGGCGCCTCAGCTCTCATTCTGCAACTTCCCCCGATCGGTGTACAGTTCCAATCCCGGCGGTAAGACCGAAGGAGTGGCGATAGGATTCCACTCCTCCTTGACATGTGAGGTACTCGCTGAAAGGGTTGACCCAGATGGGAGGTATGTCTTCTTTCAATGCTCCATACAGAATAAGACATTCACCTTGGCTAATGTGCATATGCCAAGCCAAGGTCAGATTCCACTATTGTTGTCTACGCTTTCTCAGCTTGAGGATTTCGCTTTGGGTGTCCTGATTTTGGGCGGCGACTTTAACTTGGTGCTCGACCCTAGCCTAGACACTACTTCCGCGAGTCACAGATCTCCGGCCCACATAGCTCTTATAGTAGAATTGATTTCTTCTTGATTTCCCATCATCTTCTCTCTTGGACCCCTGCCTCTTCCATTGGCATGCGAATCTGGTCTGATCATTCCCCGGTTTTTCTCTCCCTAGAGGTACCAGATGCCTGTAAGCTGTCCTACATGTGGAAACTGAATGAGAATCTTCTCCTGGACACTCCTTGTAAGTCAATGTCACCACCACAATTGCCAATTTTATCTCTGATCATGCAGTAGATTCTACCCCCGCCCCTACTCAGTGGGAGGCTCTTAAAGCTACTGTCCTAGGGTGTTCATTAAACATGGTTAATGTCTGAAGAGCGAGAGGGGGGGCAACCCTGTCCAACCTGTTATCTAATCTGGCCTCGTTGGAAACTATGCACAAAAAGTCACCCTTGCCTTCTTTACTACAGGATCTGACAAAGGTCCGCCTGTAAATTCAGAGGCTCCTAGACACTAAATACCTTTCCCATAGAGAACGGGTGCTCAGCATTTTTTACGAACACGGTGATAAAAGCGGTCGGTTGCTGGCGCGCTCAGTTTGTGGGCAGCGACTTCGCACTTATGTCCTTAAGATCAACTCAGCCAAACGTTGGGTGGTCCATAGCTTGGAACAGATAGCTGAGGAATTCCAGGACTTTTTTGCCTCCTTATACAGCCTGCAGGGTGCGCCAGATGCTTCTCAGCCTCCTGATTTGTCGTCCAAGTTGCAAGCTTACCTCGAGCATACGGCACTTCCCCTCTCCCAAGCCATGCTCTTTCAGACCTCACCGCCCCTTTCACTGACCTTGAAGTCCTCAATACACTTAAGTCACTTTCCCTTGGCAAAAGCCCTGGGACTGACTACCTCACCACAAAGTTTTACACATGGTTCAAGGACCACCTGATACTTCCGCTGGTCAGCTCTTTCAACTCTATCTCCCGTCCTATCCATTTCCACACCATGCACTGGAGGCTCATGTAGTTGTCCTACCGAAACCAGGCAAGGACCCAACGCATTGTAACAATTACCGCCCCATTTCACTAATCAACGTGGATATCGAGCTTTATGCCAAGCTTTTGGCCACAAGGTTGGCTACTCTTATCCCGGGCCTGATTCACAAGGAACAGGTGGGATTTGTGACTGTCTGTTGTGCCAAGGATAGCATCAGGAGGACAGTCACCTTAATACACTACGCTCGGTCACGGCGTATCCCTTTCTGTCTATTCTTGGTAGACGCTGAAAAAGCTTTTGACCATGTCAGTTGGCCCTTTTTATAAGCTTCTTTACTCCAGGCGGGCTTTCCCTCCGGTTTTGTAGAATAAATAATGGCACAATATCACCGGCCCCATGCCAGAGTATGGCATCTTGTAGGTGAAAGTAGAGAGAGGAATAACAATACAAAGAGA
Organism: Nanorana parkeri; assembly: GCF_000935625.1. NCBI lineage: Eukaryota > Metazoa > Chordata > Amphibia > Anura > Dicroglossidae > Nanorana > Nanorana parkeri. The sequence goes on from NW_017307388.1 coordinate 572,237, forward strand.
ATCAGATTAGGTCTTCTTAAATAAAAAAATGAAAAGCCAACAGTCTCAAAAACAAAATAGCAAGTGCAAAAGGAAGACCTTTGATACTGCTGAGACCCATCTTTTCCTTGGTCAAGCAAAACACAATGGCCAGAGATGGCAAGGCTGTATCTAAAACACTTACAAGCAATCATATCTATGATATACTGGATGTTAAGCATTTGACACTTGGAGATAGCCAAATATGCATTTGAGGTACTAGCATACCCTGCTGTATGTGTCATGTCAGAGAAGGGTGTCACGGCAGCGCATTGGGGATGGGATTTGTGACTGGGAAGATGAGTTTTAATAACCTTGGGTCGAGTGTGTTCAGTGTTTTAGGTGCAAATTGTTTTTTCTTATCAAGGATAGGCCCAATATACAGCGACAAATAGCACAGGCTGGTGCTTTACTACACGAATGAAGATACTATAGATGATACAACCATGTAATCTCCGCCATGGGTTTTCTATAAAGAATCACAGCTAAGAAGGAGTCCTCTGATACTAAGATTTTAATATCCAGTCAGCGGATTCTTTGCCGATGGCAACTTGTGAATTTGAGACTAAAATGTGGATGTTTAATCAATGCATAAACATGTTCAATTCATTTTTAGTACAAGTCCAAATGGTGGAAATGTTGTCTAAATAGCTGTACCATGCTAAAATATGTCACAAATACATAGACAAAGCCTCATTGAAAAATAACACCACTCCAGGTATAGTTTAGTATTACAATGGGGCACCACAACAGGTCCCCATTACAACACCCTGCACGTGGACATGGTAATCCTTGAAATGTAAAAACATTACTTGTCTATTTTTATTACATATATATATATATATATAAGAGTCCTTCAAGTGAGTCAAATCAAAGGGCAGGTGAACGTGCTATTCACAATAGCCCATACAGCAGCCGAGTCGAACACATATGCTGAGCCGTAGTGACACCCAAAGCAGGGAGAAAGGTTGGCCAAAGCCGACTAATCTCCCTGTGAAAGACAACAGCTGGGCGGAGCCAGCCATAATGTCATCTGTCAGAATGCCATTCTGTGGCAGGAGTTCGTCGCAAGTAGACAGGTCGGCGGGTGTTGGGTTTTAAAAAAAATATTTCTATTTTCTTTTACTTGGTCGAGTCATTGTTGTCGTGGACAAAGCTGGATGTTGTAAATGACCTTAGGATTACGTTGGTGAATCCATTTTTGTTTAAGTACCCCTTACTCAATAACAAGGGAGGGCACATCTGGGTGCCCCTTTATTAAAGGGGTACCCCAATGTGCATAAGCCCCTCTGCCAGCACCCCCACAACCAACGCTCCAGTGATTGTGGGGAAAAGGCCCTTGTCCCCATCAGCGTCAATTTGTCTTGTCTCCTCCTCTTTCTTCTTTTGTTTTCTGGTTCTTGCTCTTTCTTTCTCTCGCCCCTGGTGTGTCTCTTACTCCCCCTTTGCTCCTGGTCACTCCCTCTAAGGGTAGCTCGGAGAGTCATTCTGCCTGCCCTTCTCTGTCCATTGCATTTTCATGCACGATCTGAAGATCTGCTCATTGAATGTTAGAGGCTAAAACTCTCCCCAGAAACGGTCGCAACTCCTATATGATCTCCATAAGCTCCGTAACCAAATTGTTTTCTTACAGGAGATGCACTTCCTGCTGCATAAGGCGCCTCAGCTCTCATTCTGCAACTTCCCCCGATCGGTGTACAGTTCCAATCCCGGCGGTAAGACCGAAGGAGTGGCGATAGGATTCCACTCCTCCTTGACATGTGAGGTACTCGCTGAAAGGGTTGACCCAGATGGGAGGTATGTCTTCTTTCAATGCTCCATACAGAATAAGACATTCACCTTGGCTAATGTGCATATGCCAAGCCAAGGTCAGATTCCACTATTGTTGTCTACGCTTTCTCAGCTTGAGGATTTCGCTTTGGGTGTCCTGATTTTGGGCGGCGACTTTAACTTGGTGCTCGACCCTAGCCTAGACACTACTTCCGCGAGTCACAGATCTCCGGCCCACATAGCTCTTATAGTAGAATTGATTTCTTCTTGATTTCCCATCATCTTCTCTCTTGGACCCCTGCCTCTTCCATTGGCATGCGAATCTGGTCTGATCATTCCCCGGTTTTTCTCTCCCTAGAGGTACCAGATGCCTGTAAGCTGTCCTACATGTGGAAACTGAATGAGAATCTTCTCCTGGACACTCCTTGTAAGTCAATGTCACCACCACAATTGCCAATTTTATCTCTGATCATGCAGTAGATTCTACCCCCGCCCCTACTCAGTGGGAGGCTCTTAAAGCTACTGTCCTAGGGTGTTCATTAAACATGGTTAATGTCTGAAGAGCGAGAGGGGGGGCAACCCTGTCCAACCTGTTATCTAATCTGGCCTCGTTGGAAACTATGCACAAAAAGTCACCCTTGCCTTCTTTACTACAGGATCTGACAAAGGTCCGCCTGTAAATTCAGAGGCTCCTAGACACTAAATACCTTTCCCATAGAGAACGGGTGCTCAGCATTTTTTACGAACACGGTGATAAAAGCGGTCGGTTGCTGGCGCGCTCAGTTTGTGGGCAGCGACTTCGCACTTATGTCCTTAAGATCAACTCAGCCAAACGTTGGGTGGTCCATAGCTTGGAACAGATAGCTGAGGAATTCCAGGACTTTTTTGCCTCCTTATACAGCCTGCAGGGTGCGCCAGATGCTTCTCAGCCTCCTGATTTGTCGTCCAAGTTGCAAGCTTACCTCGAGCATACGGCACTTCCCCTCTCCCAAGCCATGCTCTTTCAGACCTCACCGCCCCTTTCACTGACCTTGAAGTCCTCAATACACTTAAGTCACTTTCCCTTGGCAAAAGCCCTGGGACTGACTACCTCACCACAAAGTTTTACACATGGTTCAAGGACCACCTGATACTTCCGCTGGTCAGCTCTTTCAACTCTATCTCCCGTCCTATCCATTTCCACACCATGCACTGGAGGCTCATGTAGTTGTCCTACCGAAACCAGGCAAGGACCCAACGCATTGTAACAATTACCGCCCCATTTCACTAATCAACGTGGATATCGAGCTTTATGCCAAGCTTTTGGCCACAAGGTTGGCTACTCTTATCCCGGGCCTGATTCACAAGGAACAGGTGGGATTTGTGACTGTCTGTTGTGCCAAGGATAGCATCAGGAGGACAGTCACCTTAATACACTACGCTCGGTCACGGCGTATCCCTTTCTGTCTATTCTTGGTAGACGCTGAAAAAGCTTTTGACCATGTCAGTTGGCCCTTTTTATAAGCTTCTTTACTCCAGGCGGGCTTTCCCTCCGGTTTTGTAGAATAAATAATGGCACAATATCACCGGCCCCATGCCAGAGTATGGCATCTTGTAGGTGAAAGTAGAGAGAGGAATAACAATACAAAGAGAATCAGATTAGGTCTTCTTAAATAAAAAAATGAAAAGCCAACAGTCTCAAAAACAAAATAGCAAGTGCAAAAGGAAGACCTTTGATACTGCTGAGACCCATCTTTTCCTTGGTCAAGCAAAACACAATGGCCAGAGATGGCAAGGCTGTATCTAAAACACTTACAAGCAATCATATCTATGATATACTGGATGTTAAGCATTTGACACTTGGAGATAGCCAAATATGCATTTGAGGTACTAGCATACCCTGCTGTATGTGTCATGTCAGAGAAGGGTGTCACGGCAGCGCATTGGGGATGGGATTTGTGACTGGGAAGATGAGTTTTAATAACCTTGGGTCGAGTGTGTTCAGTGTTTTAGGTGCAAATTGTTTTTTCTTATCAAGGATAGGCCCAATATACAGCGACAAATAGCACAGGCTGGTGCTTTACTACACGAATGAAGATACTATAGATGATACAACCATGTAATCTCCGCCATGGGTTTTCTATAAAGAATCACAGCTAAGAAGGAGTCCTCTGATACTAAGATTTTAATATCCAGTCAGCGGATTCTTTGCCGATGGCAACTTGTGAATTTGAGACTAAAATGTGGATGTTTAATCAATGCATAAACATGTTCAATTCATTTTTAGTACAAGTCCAAATGGTGGAAATGTTGTCTAAATAGCTGTACCATGCTAAAATATGTCACAAATACATAGACAAAGCCTCATTGAAAAATAACACCACTCCAGGTATAGTTTAGTATTACAATGGGGCACCACAACAGGTCCCCATTACAACACCCTGCACGTGGACATGGTAATCCTTGAAATGTAAAAACATTACTTGTCTATATTTATTACATATATATATATATATATATTGTAGTGATTCCAAGATGATGTCATTATAAGGCCTCTTTCCCTGAGAAATATATCAATCATCTGTATCCCTTTAGAGAATGCTGCAATATAATGCTTCAGTATCAATAGCTAATAATATAGTTTCTGGATGTGTAGTCATTCCATCAAATATCTTTAACAGTTCAATCATATCTGTAATATAAGTGGTCAAAGAGGTATAAAATTGTTACTTTGATTGAATTGTTTATGATTGGTCAAAATTAAAGAAAAGCTTTAGAATCGTGCCTTTTGGATATTTACCAATATTGACAATATCATGCCATTTTGTAGATTTGGATGAGAAGTGATGAAGAGATCACATTCTTAATGCTATAAGTCATGTAACTGACCTCTTTTTATCTTGACATATCACAGATTTGTTGCTGTTATAAGCAGCTATTTTAAGTACATCACTGTAATTTAGAAACAAGGAATTTATTGTAAATTGAGTTATATACAGAAATAATGATCACATACCAAGTATTTCACATAATTCAGTGCTCACAATTAAGCATTGCTGCAGTTAAATTCAAGTTAAAGACTGCAAACACAGATTTTCAAAGCCTAAAGCCCCATAATAGTAGATGAACATCAGTATTGAATATTGTGGGAAATCTTGATCTGAACATTGTACCAGTGAAATTCTCAGAAAGGAAGAATGTGGGAGAGTAATGGCAAGCCATTCACTGCCGAATCCAACACACTGATGTCATTGTTGTCTGCTAAAGAATTGGTCTTCCAAAGAGAATATTCTTTTTCATTTGAAGTAAAGCACAATAAAAATCTTACTAGAAAAGTCCTAACAGTATAGATATAAAAGCTTGCAAATGTTAAACAGTAACCGGCACAAAAATTCAAAACATATATCAGTTCTAAAAGTGTATAAAATATTATAATTTTTTTCTATTTTGACATACCCGATAAAACAAACATTTGGTAAACTAATATTTAGACAAGGCAAATAAAATTATACAAACACAACATGTGAAACATTAAATCTATTTACAATTCAAATTGTGGATGGTGACTTATGTTGAATCACCAGCCATATGAAAGATGTGTTGACCAAAGTTGCTTTATCCTGCCATTGCCTTTTGAGAGGGAGTCTTAATCATCTTGTTAGATTTTTCATTCTTTGATCATTGCATAAATGTAGCCAGAACATTGGCAGAAAAAAAGAGCAAGATTTGTGAAATCACTGATCAACTAATAACACAGCATTACAAAAAATGTCAATAATAGCCGTTATAATATATATAAAAAACAAGCATAGTTATATATTTAGATTATATTTTGGTTATTAAATTAGAATGTGTAATGTATGTGTAGTTAGGAATCATTCATTCTCATTGGACGCATTGATCGTGCATCCAGGGAGAGTGATTGATTCCTAACTGCATGTAATTGTATCATATACAATTACATGTGGTGTGGCGGCATTTAAATGTAGCAGCTGTTACCCGATCATTAACTTGAAGGGGAGACGACTGCCACTTATTAATGGAAGATTAGGGATTTCTGCTACAGGAAAAAAATACAAGTTCCTGATGCAGGAATCCTCAATCACACCTAAACATATAGGTGTTAATGGGGCCTAACAGTGTGCCCAGTATGTATTGATAGTAGCAGTGCAATGTTGAAAAACTTAGACAGGCAGTGTCGGGCAAGGTCCCTTGACAAAGCACTTGTGCCTTTATAGGAGGGCTTATCTGGGTGACAGATTATCTGGGGGTCAAGGGGTCACAAGGAGTGTACTGAGGTCACAGAGGATGCAAGGAGTGCTGGAAACATTAGGGTGCTGGTAACACAGAAGTGCACATGAAAGCAGGAGTCTCTAGAAGCAATAGGGTGCTAGACTCAAATAAGGGCACAGGAGTCTCTGGAAGCCCTAAGGTACTGGATGCAAAGAAGTGCACAGTAGTTAAAGACTCCAGAAGCACTAGGGGGCTGGACAGATGAAAGTGCACAGTATCAAGGGTATTTGGGAGCACAGAAAGACAAAGTACACAAAGGTCAGAGAGTTACTGGTGGCACAGGGGTAAAGAGATCACTGGAGACATTGGGACTTCTAAAATTCGAAATTTCTCAAAATGAAGGGTTTCTTAGAGTCACTTGGAAACACTGGAATAACCTGTTTCTCAAGCTTAAATAGACAGGTAGATGGCCAGGCGGAGACTGGGAGTGTAGCTGATTGTATCAATCAGCAGGTGAGTTGCGCCAGTGTCTCTAGCTCTCAGATTAGTGCAACAGCGATGTACGAGAGAACCACAAATAACTACAAATAACATATCAGCTTTGCATGTTTATGGAGTTAAAGTAACAGAACAGTCTTGCATGTTTGTGAAACTACATGTAACAGAAGGCATTTGCATGTTTGGGGAACTACAGATAACAGATCAGATATGCAGCTGATCTCTGATGCCTTGTAGCTATCTATATACTCATTTAAGAAGGCACACTAGAATTTCCCTGGTGTTACTGTTTTTTGGCACAGTCTAAAGCTAAATTACACAAAATGTGAGAATGATAAGACATTTAACAAATATTCTATAATTCTGTAATTTATAGAATGGGAACATTAAGGTCAAGGTTAGATGGTTTATTTGTCATAATGAAAATTAAAGAACATGGTTCACCACCGTTTTCAGTTATTTAAATTAAAAATTGTCCATGCTATGTGTTTTTTTGATTCAATCAGATTTTATTAGAGGTTTTCAATACAAATCAAGACAAACAATCATACAGATAACATAGCATCTATAGGTATAACAACAAAATGCATGGTCAAAAGAGGGAAAGTGGGGGACTTAACGCTGGAGTTAGGCGGTATCCAGGGTAAGGCCAGCAGGTCAGCAGCTGCGAGTGTCGCTTCCAGATGGACCCATTGTTTGTCTCCGGCTCGGTGGAACCAGTCCACAATGCGCACCAACACCGCCGAGGCATAATATAGGAAGACGTCCGGTGCGCCGGCTCCCCCTCTGCGTTTCGGTAGATCAGGGCCCAGGTATCAAACTCAGCTCTAAAGGCTGTAAACAGGTCACGTACCTCCTCAGCCGTGCGATCAGGATCCATGGGCACTGCTGGTGGCTGT
>NW_017307388.1:583258-583472 GCF_000935625.1 Nanorana parkeri
CAGCTCCCCCAGACCACAAAAGGGGGTAAGGGTGGAGCAGTTGGGGAGCCGATCCTCATCCGAAGCCCGCCAGGAGCAAAATGTACCAGCAGTATCCCCGAGAGGCCTACGAGAGAAAAATGGTTAGTGAAGGCAATGTAAAACCAGAAAGAATCAAGTCAGTAAAACGAACACCCAGGCGCCCAACAGGGGACACAGCAGTGGGTATGCCTGA
>NW_017307389.1:0-6628 GCF_000935625.1 Nanorana parkeri
TATATATATATATATATTTTTTGTAGTCCTTACTCAACCACCAGTTGCTAGAAGTATATGCTGCACATTTGTTAGATTTAGATTAGCTGACCTGAAACCTGTGCTGTGACAAGAATGTAGGCTACCATTGCTGATCACTCCTGAATATGCTAGTTCTTTGTCTGTGCTTCTGGTCATTAGTGTGTCACTGACACAGACAAATACATAGGCAGTTCTGACTTTGATTGCTGTGTCCATGAGATCAGCAGTGGTAGCCCTCATGTTTCTTCCAGCACTTGTTTCCTTTAGGACCACAAAAAAACACAAATGTTTATTTCTCATCCATTGAGGGACACATAATGCCTTATACTGTCTGGTTCTTCTGCTGCCTATGTGAGAATTGGACCCTGGTAAACAAAAACTATAGCCCAGAATAACCTTTCCTACTCCAAGCATTCCTCAGTTTTTTTGCTGGTGTTCTAGGAGGATGGATATTTTTTCTTCAGCCAAGAAAAGCCTAACCTTCTTTTGCTAGCCTTTTCCCTTTTTTCTTTCTTCAATGATGGTTCCTGTAAAATCACTGCTTAAGCTGACCTCCTACTTTGCAGCTATCCCTATTTTTGGAATGCCGTACCTGGACTGGATCTTGCAGCACCAGCCTGGAATTTGTTCAGCTTGTGGTGCTTTCTAGACATTGCATACTGGTAATCTTTAGTCATGGAGGGCCTTGCAGGACCAGAGCTGTGGCATTGGCTCAGTGCTTCCACTGTCTCTGAAGACTCTCTTTGTGAGTAAGCTGCTTGAAATATGCATCAGGAGCTGCCTCGATATTTGGACCACTGAGGTGCCTTCAAGTTTCCCACTTTCACTTGGTTGTACAATGGAAGGTGTTAATGCTAGGGGCTTAGGTACAGACATCATCTGCTTGATTATCGTGCATGCTTCGTGCTCTTTTCCTCAACATTCAATGACGTGGAAGCAGCTTTCTGCTGCTGCATCTGCTCGTAAGAGCCACATGGAAATCCTATAAAGTCCATTACTACTGCCTGTATAAGTGACTTGGTCAACTGCAGCCACCTGACCCTACTCTTACTTCCAAGCAGTTGAGTTTATAACTATCTGAGGTTTTGCCTTAGGGGCTGTTTACACGGCGTCCGTTTTCTGTGCTGACCTGATCCGTACGCTCCTGCACTAAAAATGTATCCCAATGTGTTTTATGGGCTACAGTTCTCACGTGCGCAGTACGTTCAGTTTACGACAGAAAAAATACTGCATGTCGCATTTTGTACGGTCCGGAAACGCAAAACGCGTCAAACGCACTGCGCTGCAGCTAACATACTGACAGCCCCACTCCAGCATCAAAGCATCAAAAACGCTGCAAAACACATAGCACCGCGTCTGCAGATCCGCACCTGATCAGGACCTGAAAATCATGTGAAGAGGCCCTCAATGATCATGTTCCTGGTACTGCTTTGCTACAAAACTAGTAGGAGGGGTAAGCCTGGACTTGCCTATAGTTTTGTTTGACAATGTCCAATCCCCCTGTAAGTGGCAGTATAGCCCGACAGTATAAGACTTCCTGTGTCCCTCAGTGGTGGGTGCAAAAATCGTATAACTGTTTTTAAACTACTTCTTTTTTTTTTTTTATGATCTTCCAGGCTGGTGATGGCAAAAGTTTTCTGTGTAAATGTTCATTTATCGAAATCTACAATGAACAAATATTTGATTTGCTGGACTCTGCATCTTCAGGACTTTTACTAAGGGAACATATAAAGAAAGGAGTTTTTGTTGTGGGTGCTGTGGAGCAGGTGGTGACCTCTGCAGCTGAGGCATACCAGGTAAGTTCATAAATGTACATCTGCAAAAGCAGGAAGAGCATTTCATGTGCTACACCATATTTTCCTTGGGGTCCATTCATACCTCTGTCCATGTGTTGCAGCATGCATGATAATGCACAGGTGTGAATGATAGTTTTACTTTTTTTAAACGCAGTAAGCTGCAATGTATTGAAGTGGACCAGTCCCACCACAAGAAAGAGAATTTCTACATGAGATTCCCTTTCATGCAGTTAAATCTGTGGCTTAACTCTTTCGCTAGCCATCGGAACTCTGTTTACATTTGTAAAGCCGACTGTCGGCTTTACACTGGAAGCGATTCAGGTGGCTGAGCTGCTGCCAGATCTCTTCCAGGGGCCAGTGCGCTCGAATAGTTTATTTGGAGTGCAAAGGTGACAGAGGTCCAATTGACCCTTAAAGTGACATTAAACTTTCAGATTTTTTAACATAAACCAATACTGTAATGTGTGCCTTACTGTAATCGATGGTTGTTTCCCTTCTCTTTGATGCTCTTCCTTTTTAAATCTGTATCTTTTCTCATGCTTGGAGAGAACTTCCCTTTTCAGCTCAGGGCCTCTTCCTGTAGTGCTGGCTCAGGTTACAGCCTATACACAGACATCGTGTGAGACAAGGCAATATTCAGGGATATATCTCTAAACTGATGACCTTTACAGGCTTTTAAAGCGCTGCCTATGGACAATTTGGAGTACCGTATTTTGTCAGTTTCACACACGCAATTTTTAACCTGGGCATGTTGCGTATCTACTCATTGTAACCTCATCTTTTATATTTAACACAAAAAAATGTATTGCGTTTTTGGACACTTAAGGGCAAATCTTTTTTTACCAAATTTTTGGGTTTGACAAAGAGCTGCGTTTATATAGTGCAAAAAAATTGTGACTGCCATCATTTCATTCTACAGGGTCTTTGCTGTCAGAAAATATATAATGTTAGGGGGTTTTAAGTAATTTTTAGATCTAAAATGTGGATTATAACGTGTGGAAAATACACACACACACACACAAAAAAGCCTTGGCAGCAAAAGGGTTAAACTGGCTCTTTAAGCCCAGAGTCCACTAAAACTTTAGAAAAGTTGGAATATTTTGTTATAGTTTTTATTTCTATGGGTGCCTTCATGTGCTTGTGAACCCCATTCTCCTCTTTAGTTGTCCTGGTCACATAAGGAGAGGTGAAATCTCCCCAGTAAAGGTCAAACCTTTCTCCACTCTATTTAAAATGTAAAAAATGCTGCAGTTGAGCTTTACTTGATTACCTTTTTTTTTTTTCTCTCTACACCTTTTGGCATATTGAAGTGCTTTCGTTTTGCAGAAATTTAGCTCCCCCTCCTTTCTAAAGATCCAGGCCACCAACCCCCCCTCTGAATCTAGAGAATTGTGAGTCACTGTCACTTGACCAGGACCTCAGAAGAGCAATTATTACTAGGGTGCTTATGCGGGTGCTGCTAAAGTTACTACATTACCTCAGCATCAGGAACTAGTCCAGCATCTTCAGAGAATACAGAGCTCAGCGTGAGTGCCCTGTAGGCTAGAAACAAATTTTACATACTGATTTGCCAGGAAATGAAGCCTACACCTGTAAGTACAATCGAACTACACTACATTACGGCAAAAGCACTTTGCCGGTAAAATGTCTTTTTTTTTTTTTTCTTCTTCAATAAAGTTTTATTAAATATTTTTCATCAATTAATTACAAAACCACTGGTCAAGGCAAGTAGCATAGTTTAAGGCAGAATAGAAACGTATGTCACTTCCTATCCAAAGTTTCAAATCTCCCAAATATTCTGAAAGTTTGTAAATAAAACAAACCAAACATAAGTCATCATTCAGACAAAAAGCAGTAATCCTTGGAGTCTGCCGAGTATAGCCACTTAGAGGCTATCTCGGTCTGAATCCAGGTGCAAAACCCCTAAGGCATTCGACATTTTCGCTCTCAAATACCAGTTGGTATATCAAAAGGTCTTCATAAGCTGCGTGATATTCTTTTTACTGTACAACTATAGAGGTGAAAAAAACCAAGCAGAAAGTCTCTGTGCCTAGGATGCCTTAGTCAGTTTGCTGATACGCAATTCTGATTTAAGGAGTGTGAACTAAATGTAATACAAAAATGTATACATATGTGTGTTTGCTGATGTCATTTGGTTTTGTTGGTAATGCCCCGTTTTCAATATTTTGCCAGGTTCTTTCTACTGGATGGAGGAACAGACGAGTGGCGTCGACCTCAATGAACAGGGAATCCTCCAGGTCTCATGCGGTCTTCACTGTCACAATTGAATCTATGGAAAAGGTTAATGAAATTGTTAACATAAGATCTTCACAGCTTAACCTTGTTGATCTTGCTGGATCAGAAAGACAGAGAGACACTCATACTGAAGGAGTCAGACTTAAGGTGAGCTGAAAATGAATTGTATTTGTTAATTCTTATGGACAGTTGTTTCTGTTTGTAGAACTGTTGATGTATAGTACTGTTCTTTAAGGTGTCGGGATTGTATTGTCAGGTTCCATGGAGCTGTGCCCATGGCCTGACTTGGAACTGAAACTGAGCGGATCTGCTCTGCATTTGGTGTGAACAAGGCCTAAAGGAATGGTGTGCAGAGTACACCTTGGTTTTAATGCTCCTTGGGTGCACAGAAAATGTTTTTCTGACTGGGGAAAATATTTGCAGGTGTTTGCTGTTAGGTGATTTTGTGGTTTGTTTGTTTTATTTTTTTTGTCAGGTTCACTCAAGCGATATCACAGTGGATATTGGTTGAAAGAATATGGCGTTGCTTACATTTTTGCATCCTCCTCTCGCTCACCTCAATTCAAATTCACATTTCAAAGGATTGATCTGTTTGTAGGGCCGTGGCCATGCCTCAATGTGGAACATCTATACCAGGGGTGCCCACATGGTCGATCGCGATCTACCAGTCGATCGCGTAGCGATCACTGGTAGATCGAGATCTGCAAAAATAGTGCTCGCAGCATTTTTGCGGCTCGCACTGGACTGGAACAGAGGCACTAATGCAGGCGATCGCACTGTGGGCGAGGGGCCTGCCTGCGCAGCCCACGCCCCCTCCCGCCCCTATATGCAGGTGTTTTTTCGTTGGTAGATCTCAATGAGCTCGTCATTTGAAAAGTAGATCTCCAGATGGAAAATAGTGGGCGCCCCTGATCTATACCATAAAAACCATATAGCGGTGGAAAAAAAACTTAGGGCGTGGCTGCGGTGCCCCTGAACGCAGGGAGACGGCCGGTGTGCGTTCCAGAGGCCGAACACTCAAACGCATTCTTTCTAGTGTGAACTGGCCCTTATTTCAAGAGCTGAGCAGTCATGTAACCGCTGATTGCTCAGCCTACGGTCTCTTCCATGCAGAGAGCAGTGACTATCGGTTATAGTCCTTATTCCTTAATTGGGGAACAGACAGGGGAGGAGGTGGGAACAGCTGGCTCTAGAGAGGCAGAGGCAGCTGGGTGGATATTTCCCATCTGCAGCACTGCTCTGTGCTGTCAACAAATAGTGGGCATTAGCTATGTGCTGCCTTTGGGACATGAGTGTACATTGGTAAATGTACTCCTGTGACCCAAAAGAGAAGTAAAGTAAAAAAAAAAAAAATTCAGCCGCCTTTTACAAAAAAAGCAATTTTATGTATTTTGAGCTTCTGTACACGGCAGTCTAATTACTGCACATACAGTAATGTAGAGTATGTTAAATTGAATGTTTAGATGTATTGATAGATTCACAAAACTAGGTGTGCATTTCAAATGTACTGTATTTTTTTTGTTCTTTGTAGGAGGCTGGCAGCATAAATAGGTCGCTGAGCTGCTTGGGTCAGGTGATCACAGCTTTGGTGGATGTGGCTAATGGCAAGCAGAGACACATATGTTACAGAGACTCCAAACTTACATTTTTGTTACGGGTAAGTAATTTTACACTGGCATACCAAACATATATGCATAAAACATGAATGTGTATGGCTGCAATTATGTGCACTGCTTGTATTGAAGGAAAACTAATACACAGTGAGGGGAATTTATCAAAATCTGGAGCAGCTGTGCATGGCAACCAATCGGCTTCTATCTTTCACTTTCAAATCTTAACTGAACAAAAGAGAAACTGATTGGTTGCCATGGGCAACTGCTCCAGATTTTGTCTGCTCCACTGTTGATAAATTCCCCCCAGTGTATTTTCAGTGTTCTGTTTACCCAAAAGTAATTTTGATGTACTTGCATTCTGTACTGTGTTGTCCATATTGTTGTAAATTTCTCCAGTGGATATCTTTATAATAGACAGAATAGGGACGGTATGAATATTGCTGTGGAACACAGATAACAGGATTTGATTGATCAAGTTGCATTATCACATAAGTTGTCTTTCTAGTAATCGTGTGATGCGACAGAATGTTTTGAGAGACCATTTTAGCATGTCCTAAAGCTGTCCAAACATGGAGAAAATGTTACTTGCTTCTTGATGAACCGCCTGAAATTTGCTCCATGGGTGGCTCAGCGGTCTCCTGCCTGACATCCTTCAATCTGAAGGTCGAGGGAACCGGGCAGAAAATTGTCAGCCAGTTCAATACATTACAGACTGTAATTAAGCCCCTCCAGAGGGGAAAACTGTTAAGAGGAGAAGCGGGGTCTGACAGTGTTATGTATCGTGCAATTGAAAGAAACCGAAAAAAACATTCAGTTCTGATTCAGCTTCCCCTTTTGTGGTGTTGGAACCTTAGGGAATGGATAGACCCTGTACAACCATAGCACTTGGGGCCAGCCTGACTGTAACCTGACTGGTTATCTTGTCTTGCGCTCCGATTCCTG
>NW_017307389.1:6686-29380 GCF_000935625.1 Nanorana parkeri
CAAGCATAGTAAGTCAATAGTAAATAAAAAAAAAAATACAACACATTGTTGCATAAAAAGCAAAGTCCATTTAACTTAAGAGGAGACAATTGAGTGGGTTTTCAATATTTTACTAACGGGATATTTGAAAGCCAGTGCAAATCCAGTAAATAGCTGCATAAACAAGAGGATCTGAAAGACAGTAGGGCTGTAGTTTAATGAAATGCATAGCTCCACACAAACTATTTGAAGATGAGGTTTTGTTGTTGGTTTTTTGTTTTTGTTTGTTTTTTAAGCATAAAGAAGATAACCTTCCGGGCTTGTTCACACCAAAAGCGTGTGCATTCCAGAGCGGTAGCAAATGCAAAAAATAGAGCAAGCCCTATTTTTTGCGTTCGCAGTGGAACGGAACGCTGGCAAGGTTTTGCCACGCGTCCGATCGCACTGCGGGGGGGCGTGGATGCGATGCCATTGAATTCAATGCACCGCCACGCCCCAGAACGCGGGGGAAGTTTCTTAGCGATCGCGGTGCGTTCCAGCAGCTACCGCTCTGGAACGTACACACTTTCGGTCTGAACAAGCCCTCCAGCTCTGAGTAGCTTGTATTAGTGAACTGTAAATTGATTTTGAATTGCCATTCCAAATTAGAAAATTTTTTTGTGGATTTGTATGATTTTATTATGGCACACATGTTAGAAGTAGTTCCACCTTAGTTGTTAATAGTTTGTTATTTTTAGGTTTTGTTTTTTTTTCACTCCTTTTCATTTTTACTATCTCAGGATTCTCTTGGCGGTAATGCAAAAACCTTTATTATTGCAAACGTTCATCCTGGATCCAAGAGTTTTGGTGAAACGCTTTCTACTCTTCAGTTTGCCCAGCGAGCAAAACTAATTAAAAACAAGGTAATATTTCAATTTATTATTGAGCAATGTGCTTGACTTTTGCCCTTTTGTGGTCCTCAATTTACTTTTATGGGTACACTTTGTCAACACTGTAAATTTAAGCCTTTGGATGTGTACAGAGAGTACAACCTAGCTGCTTATTAGCTGAGCCTTTTATTTAGGTATTGCTGTACTGCACCAATCCACCCCACTCCCTTTAGTTGGCAATCTGATAATCCTGGGATGTGATTTCTTTGATATTGAAACACCCAGGTTTTTTGCTGTCTTTATAAAACTTGATATTAACTAATACCAGCTTAAAGTTGTTTCTCACCGCTGCCAATCCAATTGTGGCACGGCTCCAGGTGGGACCATGTCTCTGAGGGCTTGCTTTGCAGTTATGGTAATTTGTGCTGAAACACTGTAATGTATGTTGCTAAAGCTTCACTGAGTGCCTTTCACATTTCCCACCACCACCGTTTTCACGGTGGCAAGTTTTACTGCTGATGGATTGAGCTAATCTGCGCTGAACTCTGTCTCGCCATTCAGCATAGAGGAACATCATCATGTTGCTGCTCCTGTTTTGCAAAGCACTAGGTAAAACACTAATCTCCATCTTGTTCCTACTGCCTGCCTACAGTGCCCTGGTTGCCTTCCACACTCATTGGCACCAGCTGCTTTGGTTTGTGAAAACCTAAGGGCTTGCCTCACAATTTGAACCCAGTTGCATCATCACTAAGCGGCTGCAGTATGTCTGTACATAGACAGTGAGGGGACAGTACCAATACAACAAGTGACTCTAGTTTCCTTGGTGTTCAGGGGGCATCTACTTGGTATCCTCTTAGGAAACTGATGCATGCAATCTGAATTCCAGTAACCCTCTAGTTATAGGGTCTACATCATCAGAGTCTCCCTTAGGTGACAGCTCCGTTAGGTGAGGCATTGTCCACTACACTGGCGTATTCATTTAAGGAGAACTTTGTTTAAAAAAAATGGTCTGTCCTCACTCTGGATCCAGCAGTGTCCCGCCTTAACAACGCAACTGCCATTCTGGTGGAGGCTGCACCTGTCTTCAGGGACCCCACTGATAAGTAATTGGAGGCCCTCTAGAGCTGTGTTCTCACAGATGGGTCCTGTTCCTTTATCCTGTCTTATGAAGGACATTTTGGGTTAGTGTTGGACTGCAAAACCCGTGTCCAAGAGGCAACTACTCCATATGACCTTTTGAGGTCATCTCTTTGGGTCTTCTGTGGATGCTATTACCAAGGATGTCACAGATGGCAAGAACACCCATCTTGCTGAGCCAAAGAAGCCTAAGGCACAGTCTGGGAAGACTCATCCCTTTCTGGAGGTTAAGAAAAGTCCCTTTTCATTACTCCCAAGTCTAAACACAAGCCTTGCTCCTTGTCCCTCTACAAGGTCTGAAGCTCCAAGCCTGCCAAACCCTCAGACAAATGTTCCTTGAAGGTGCGCCAGTCTGTCATCGTATGTGGAAGGCAAACTTTACCTGCTGAGAGTATCAAGGCCTCCACCCTTAGAGATTCTCTGGGGTACATATCCTATCAATCCTACAGCTTGGTCTGGAACATCATTTAGCTCTCTGCTCTATTAAGGGTAAGGTTTCTGTTCTTGTCTTGTTTCAGAGACTATTGGCTTTCCATTTCTTTATGAAGACCTTTTTTTGTTTTTAGGGTGTTTTTTTTAAAGGAGAACTATGGGGTTAAGGCTTTTCCCTATAGTTCTCCTTAGGGTAACGGAAGGACACAAACTAGCGTCCTCCCGTCACCCTAGGCTCAGTATACCGCGAGCTATACTGAGACGCTGACGCGGGTCCCGACAATTGCGCCGGGATCCGCCCAGCTGCGTGACTGACAGCTGGCTCTGCCTATCTAAAGGCAGAGCCAGCTGTACCCGCCCCCTCCCCCGTCCGTTCCGCCAGTCAGCGCTGGCGGAGCGGGAAGGGGGGAATCCAGCCCCTTCCCTGTCACGGCAGAGAGCCGTGACAGGATCGAGAGGTGAGCGAACGCCGGTATGCGTTCGTTCACCTCCCGATCTACTGAGCCGACCTGTGACAGTCTCATTGTCACAGGTCGGCTAGAACTATGAGGTGAATGAAAAGCACTCATCTCATAGTTCTCCTTTTAAGTGTTAGTTCCTCTCTGACGCTGTGGGATTTTAATCAGGTTCCTTAGGCATTTTAAAAACCGACCTCTAAATCTATTGGGGTTATTGCCCTTTCCACTTAAGCCCATAAGGTGTTGTTTCTTGTAGCCATCACCTCTGAGAGGTAAGTGTCTTAGCTGGCATCCTTATCCTGTAATAAACCCTTTCTGCTCTTGGACAAGGTAGTGTTGAGACCATGAATTTCCTTCCTAGTTTTTGGCCTTTAATCTCTACAAGGACATTGTACTTCTCTCTGGCTCCATTTCATTAAAAGGAGATTTCCCTTCATTGACTGTAGTTTGGGCTCTCTCTCCCCCTCCCTCTCCCTCCCATTCCATGGCTCAAGCACGCCATTTTAATCTCAAGGGTCAGGTGCCACCCTATTCTGTCAAGGCATGCTCTACAATGTATTTAAGTGCCTCTTGGGAATTTCAGCATTAAGCGTCTGTTTCTGTCAGAAAATGTATGAACAGAAAACTAGATGGTGACAGAAGCTAAGACGTACCAGGTTCATGTTCAGGCCTCACCTGATGCTAGCTTTGGGAGTAGGTCCTTCAGGCATTTTCTTGTTTTTATCTTATGTATATATGTTTTAAGCTACACACCTTAAAAAAATATTCTTTTATTTGGATACATTTAAATGTATTTCTATGCAATTTTCTTCATATGCGGAGTTATAGACAATTTCTGGGAATAATGTGGTATAGACACAAGAATTCTCAGTTAATAGCAGAAAAAAATGGTAGTAACTATGCACAATAATACCAAGTAAAACCTAAATGAAAATTAATCTCACATGGTAAGATCCAAACAACTGCCTGGTCCACACAGCCTACAAACAGGTTACTGCAGGACTTCTAGCTAATTATGCTGTAGATTTCAGTGCTACACAGCCACTGAATTTTGTGTCCAGCTCTTCTCTGGAGTTAATTCTAATTTCTCATCATTGAACACCTCCAGGCTGTAGTTAATGAAGACACCCAGGGGAATGTGAGTCAGCTACAAGCAGAGGTGAAGAAGCTGAAGGAACAGCTTTCTCAGCTCCTTTCCGGACAGATGCCACAGGATATTTCTATTGCCAGAGGTGAGATGAGAAATCAAAAGCATTTCCTATTACCTGCTTAACTCCTTCACCTTCACACTGTGCATGGCATGATAATGATGGTTTCTAGCTGTCACTGCATAAATAATTTGTCACAGCTCTGGATGTCAAATTCCTTGAAACTGACATTTTATTTGACTTTTTAATTAATGCTTTTTTATTTTTAATATACTTTGTGCAAGTTTTGAAACTTAATCTTGGAAACTAAATTTAATCTTTTAGTTCGTCTTGTATCAAGTTTTTATAGTTGCTAATGAGCTGTACTAACTGTTTTATTGATCAAAAGTGCATCTGCCATTGCAACTTTTGTGTTGGGTTCCCATAGACATTAGACAGCTGTCAGTCTGTTGCTGAGTAATTATCTGAATGCAGTATTTTTTTTATTTTTTTTCTACCCAATATAGACATGTCACTTTATAGCCTTGAAGAGTTTGAGCTACATGCTGTAGTGCTGTGCTTATGTCTGTTAAGTGATCTGTAAGAAATTCCAAGCACTCAAACTACGCCATATATGGTGTCTCAAATGTGCCAAGCATTTTTAACTAAAGGCCAAGACATATTTTGATTTGGATGGAGCAAAGCAGTGTTTTTATTAGGGATGCACAGAAATTTTGGCCGCCAAAAATGGTTCCTATGAGTAAATGCCGATAGAACCATAACGGCCAAAAATTCAGTGCATCCATACTGGGTGCCGGTCTGGTGTCCCCTGCTATGCCCGCTGCTCTCCCCTGCCTGTGTCAGCAGAGGCAGCAGGGATCCAAGGGACGCGGACCTGCACCCAGCTGGCAGGAGGGAAGCTGCCAGTAGACCGAGCGGGGTGGTGCGGGGAGGAGGAGGCAGAGTTCTCCTCCTGTACACCGCCCTGCTCGGCCTCCTGTGACAGGCAGAGGAGTCAAGATGGAGAGCGAAGTACAAGCACTCAGCGATCAGTACTGAGATGACATTGTAAGCTTACTGTATCCCCAGTTATGAATGCTCTACATCACTTCCTGTTCATCCATGATTGTGGACATAGTAACTATTGCCATAGTTTATGAATGGACAGGAGCATTCAGTATAGCGGCTTCCTGTTCCTTCATAACCGGCGCGGCAGAAAGAAAGATTGAGGACTCTGTCCTCAATCTCTTTTACTATTTTAAAGGAAAATATGAGGGATCTTTTTAGACCCCTGATATTTCCCCAAAGTCCCCAATTGTGAAGTAAAAAAAAATATATATATATTTTTTTTTTAAATGTTGAAAAAGGTAATTTTCAGTTTCGGCCTGACAAGATTTTTATTTTCGGTTTCGTTCGAAAAATTTCATTTGGGTGCCAGCATGTCTTTGGAGTGTGGGAAAAAGCTGGAGTACACGGAGAAAACCCACACAAGCACAGGGAGAACATGCAAACACCAGGCAGTAATGTCCTGGCTGGCATTTGAAGAGTCATAAAGTAAACGGTTCCTGCTATGCTTTTTTCTTTGAAAAAAATATTGTGAAATGCTTCGAATTCCAACGCTTTGTAAAATTGCTTGCAGTTTTCCCTATTGCCAGCTCGAATAGGGTGCAAAATTGTATATGGCTATTGTGTGCAGATGCCGCTGTGAGTTTTAGTTAACCTTCTCCACACTAGTGTTAGACCCTAAACTATGCCTAACAAATGTTAGCAGGTTAACTGTGTCAAAGTGATCTTTCTTTGGTCAGTCTTTAACCCATAAAAGTTGCATGTGTGCAGCTGCTGGCACATGTACTATTTGTACATATCACACGTACAAATCGCATAATGGGCACTGCTGAGTGTGCAGACCATGGTTTTGCTGAATGTGTGTGTGTGTGTGTGTGTGTCCCTTTCCCAAAACCAGGGTCTGCATCCCCCCCCCTTTCCCACAACCAGGGTCTGTATTATTTTTTTTTTTTAAATTCTTTTATTTGCACAAACATAAGAGCACTCATACAGAGCCAACGATCAAAACAAACGGGCCTTTATGGCCAGGCACGTCATTGCACTCATCTTCGGGATGATACATACAGAGTAGTTGCGCCCGGCCTAACCCCCATACTAAACATTTATACAACAATATTATTGGGCCTGCACCAGTGCTCCCACGACTTTTCCGTTTTTCTAACATAAGATTCACGTATATACACAACAAACAAACCAACTCTACCAGGGATGCTATCCCGCAACCGGCGCGGATAGTTCCCTGATCACCCAAGAAGGGCAAAGGGAAAGGAACTACACTGCAGAAAGTAGAAAAAGACACATATCACAAAAGACAAGACATTCAGGGAAGGGGAAGACAACACCCAAGTCCCGGACCACTGGAGCCACCTTCCTGCGGTCACCACCGCCGATGTTTACACCTGGCTAACCTGGGGAAACTCAGAGGAGCCTCTGAACACGTACCATGCAGCCCAAGTCGCCACAAATTTGTGCTGGGTCTTACGAATTGTTGAGGTCAGGTCCTCCATCAGCCTGATCTCCTCCACTCTTCTCACCCACATCTCCACTGTTGGTGGGCGGGTCTGCCTCCACAGTGACGGGATACATGCCCGCGCCGCATTCAGCAGGTGAATCAGAAGGGATCGCTTATATGCTTTCCGCGAAAGCGGTGTCAGGTGGAGGAGATACGCTGCAGGGGTAAGTGGAAGGGACACACCTGTGATCTTCTGTGCTAGGGTGGCAATCTGGGACCAGAAGGTAGCCACTCCCGGGCATTCCCAAAAGATGTGCAGTAGAGAACCAACCTCTCCCTCACATCGCCAACACGTCTCTGGTACCGCAGGGTACATAGTATGTAGAACCTTTGGGACTCTATACCACCGTGTTAACAGTTTGTATCCTGCCTCCTGATATTTAGTCGACACAGAGGATTTGAGAGCAAAGTGCACCATCCGGTCCACCTGCTCGGGGCTAAACTCTACAGGGTCTGTATTATTAATATGCAGCCACATAGCCGGCACAAACCAATTCTTTAGAGCAACTGAAGCCAGTTAAAGATAAATAATTAACTTGGAAAACATTTTTTTCTTTTTTTTAAAAAAAGTGTTTTTAAATGATTACAAGTCAGCTTTAAATACAATGAGGGGAATTTATCAAAACTGGAGCAGACAGAATCTGGAGCAGTTGCCCATGGCAACCAATCAGTATCCTCCTTTCATTTTCAAACCTTGACTGAACAAACTGAAGAGAGGAGCTGGTTGGTTGCAATAGGCAACTGCTCCAGATTTCTCTGCTCCAGTTTTGATAAATTCCCCCCATTGTTTTTAGTTCTGGTACAATCTGGGACATTTCTTGTATATCCTATATTAGACTATCATATGCATTATCTAAAAACACCTTGCTATTTATCTTTTTATTGTTTGGCACACGGTTTGCTTAGTTATTCCCCCTTTTTATCCTGTATCTTCACATCCAGCACCTTCAATTGATGAGAACATTACAGAATACATGAATAACTTTTTAGAGGCAATGATGCTTTTGGAGAAATCGGAAAATGGGAAGAAGGTAAGGTAATGGTTTATTTAAGAATTGGAAGTTTTTAGGTTCTATGCTCTCACAAGCAGGGTCCACCTACCCCTCTTGAATGATCTGTATTATATCTGTACTGTCGTCCTGTTGTGTTTTTTTGTAAAGTGCTGCATAAGCTCTTTTGCACTATACAAGTCCTGTAAAATAATAATTGCTCTTCCTGTAATTGTAGCTTGACTGTGTGGCTGTCTGCAATGTCAAAATATTGGCCATGCTGCCCACCAGAGATTTCCATATACTGACTTAAAGTAGTATTAAAGTCTTGTATGTTAAAAAAAAAAATCTACTGCTAGCAAGCAGTAGATATATGCAAAACAGTTTTTAAAATAAAAAAGGTACCAAACAGGTAAAAACGTACCCCTGTCTCCGCCGCGCACTCCTGACTGTAAAATCCAGCTTCCTGAACGGCCGTGCAGGAGGATGTGTGCGGGTGCATGCGTAGTGGATGCCACTGGCGAGGAGAGCTACAGTGAAAGTCAATGCATGCAGACTCTGGGACAGGAACAAGCCGCAGCCTGTGCTGGATCAGAGACCGGCACCAGCGCTGGAGGGATTGCTTGTAACGACTGGAAGGAAGACTTTTGGCTCAAGTGGCATCACATAAGGTAGGACCTTACAGGAGAATTTGGGTAGGAGGGGTGGAGGGGGAATTAGTCTTTAACCTCCCTGGCGGTATGATTTTAGTTTTGTTTTTTTTATATCCCGCCGGTTCTGCCCCCCTGCGACACGTACGCTCCCAAGAGACGGATGCTGGCAGCGGCCGGAGAACACAGCGCGGCTCGAGGAACAAGGTAAGTAATGCTATGCGGCATTCCCGAGTGTAGTTAGGGGTTACTGCTTATGGTATGGAAAAGTAACCCCGAGCTACACTCGGGAATACCGCCAGGAAGGTTAATGTAACTTTAAGGTACATGTTTCAGATATTCATAGATACAAGGATACAAGCAGCTAGCACAGTCAGAACAATTTAGCGATTGTCCTGTCATTTGTGCCAAGAACGCTGCTTGCAGTGTCCTTTTCATCCATTCCTGTCTGGACTTGGGACAATGGTGGATGTAATGGCAACATGTATATCTGCTTTACCCGTGACTTCTGTTACAGCAGTTATGTTCCTAATTCCCACAATGTTGTTTTTCATCACATAGTAAATGTAGTCTTATCAGTATTATGAATTAGGATGGAACCTTCACCTTTTACAGTTCAAAATTGTTCTGCAGGCCTTATTACAGAAAGTAGCCCAGCTGGAAGACCTCTGCAGCAAGAAAGAAAAGTTTATCCAGTCAAACAAAATGATTGTGAAATTCAGGGAAGATCACATTGCTCGACTTGAAAAGGTTCACAGGGATGGCCGGACGTCCTTGTCAAATAATGAACAAGATGACCTCATAGCAGAGATGAAGGAAGAGCTTAGAGTTTTAAAAGAACAGGTACAAACTAAAATACTTTGATACAGAACATATTTCGTGTGTGTGTATGTATGATATATATATATATATATATATATATATATATATATATACACATACACACACACTGAAGTGCAGGATCCTTGTGGTGTCTACAAATACTGTACTTGTGTTTAGCCTTCTAACTTATCCCTGTGACTGTACATGAGGATTGATTTACCTCTCTGCAAATATCACATACTCCAATGCTTAGAAATTTGTTGCTTGTGACTGGCCCCTGAAGAATATTCTTGAAGCAGTTTCTTCAAGAATGCATTTCAACAGTTGTTACTATTCTTGCAGGTCTGGTTTGATATGGCAGTCGCAAAAATCTAATCTGATAAATCAAATTAAGATCTGAATGGTTCGCTAAATTTCCTAGTCGTCTGTGAACACGAAATAATTTAAATGACAAATTTGTGTTTTTGATATGCATAAGGATATTGATCACACAGAACAGTCATTTGTTTCCCATACATAGACCAATTATCAGGTTATATGTGAATCGTCTTAATCTGCCAGATCACAAGACAAATAGATCTCTAACGTATCTGATATTTACTTTAGGATAAATTGGCAAGATCTTGCATTAAGGGTTGCCATAAACGGCCTATGCGGGGGGCCCACATAACATGTTTTCGTCTGTGGTTTGTTTTAGACTAAATGCAATGCTATCCAATCTTGTACCAATTTCTCAGTCGTACAGTCTCACAATTATCAATTGCTGCAAAAACACAACCTAAAATCTATGAGATACAGATATAGGGTGACTAAATAGACCTGTAAACATTTTCTTTGCAAATTGTTGACTATTTATATGCATTATGTTTAGATTGAGCATCATCCTCGAGTGGCCAAATATGCATCGGAGAACCACAGTCTAAGGGAAGAGAATAAGAGTCTCCGCTCTCTCCAGTCTCTAAAACGAGCACAAGAAATTAACAATCAAATGATTGCAGATCTTGAAAGAGCTTTCTTAGAAGCTTCCTCAGCTGCAAAGAGTAATGGAGGTAAATTTTAATTTTTTCCTGTTTTTATTGAGGCTAATTAGACTGTTCACCAACTATTATCATAGGTATAAGTAATATCACACATGTTTGATGTCAGATGAATAAAGGAATAATAAGCCAGAGAAGAAAGAAGCCCTTGGAAGTGGGTGGGAGAAGAGGGTATCTTCTCGCCTGTCTGCTTGCCTTCTGTAAGGTAGAGATTTAAACTTGGATTTGACCAGGATTTTAATTTCACGCTTTGCAACCGTGTGTCTGTCACTTTGTGGTATGGGCAGGTCTTGTAAGGAATAATTCCCTTTTAAGGCTATAATTAATCAATATTTTCAGTACCTTTTAGTCACTGACCTGAAGAAACTAGGAATGTCTGACTTTTCTGATCTTCATCTTTATGCCTGTTAAATTAAACTACTAATCTAGGCACCTAGTATTTAAAGAAAGGAGATACATCAGTAAAACTGAGCTTACTTGGATGTGTATTTTTATTTATTTATTTCTGCACAAGATGCATACATATTTCACACGTTTTTCTGAGTGGGTTCAATTGGAAACCTGTGAAAGTTGGATGAATCCTAGGTGAAAATAATTATAAATGGATCCCCAAGTGTATATTATAAAATGCATATGTACAATTTATTTTTTATGAAATTTTTTTTTTTTTAGATCCTGGAGTTTTTCTAAAAACAAATACTGTTAAGTTGAATATTAATGCAACCTTTTATAACTGAAGTTTAGTCACCGTGGGCCAGTGAAGTCTGTGGAATAAAGATTTGTGGTACTGGGGAATTGGAAACCATTTGTGGTTTTTGCCTCCCTTATTTTTTTTTTTTTTTTTTTAATAAAGCTGTCTAGGAAAAATTTATTTCCATTTGTTTTATGTTGAAGTTAGAAATCAATATCAACCTTTTAAAATCGGAAACCTAAAAATCTGGACCTAAAATGCTGTTGGGCATATTCGATAAAATGATAAATGTGACATTCACTGCAAGTGAATTGGTTACTGTAATGTAAATCACATTCACCAGGAAGATTTACGTGCAGTGATTGTCACATTTATTTCTTAATATTGCCCTACATGCTTTCTTTGGCCACATAATTACCTTTTTTATTTTTTTTCTCCTCCACTTTCTTTTCTCCTGTGTCTAGCTTTACCAATGCACTCCACACCAATACACTCTGAAAATAGTATGGTTTCTACGGAGAGACTAAAGGAGAAGGTACTTCAGCTTCAAAGTGAGCTGGCCACAGCAAAACAAGAATATGAAGAATTCGAAGAACTGACAAAGTTAGTGGGTATAGTCCTCTTCTGCTCCTTTTTAATACAATGTACCCTTCGCTCATCAATGTAATACTTAGGCTTTCATTGATGAGCTGGTTGCCTGGCTGTTATGTTGATCCAAAGGCTCCAATACTGTGTTACTGACCCCAAACAAGCATGCAGATTAGGCGGTCTGACTTGCAAGAGAGATTATTCCCTAGTCACCCCTCTGTTAGTGATGCCCTTCATACATCAGTGATACTTCCACACATTTGATTATGAACATCTTTCAAAAATTGTTTAATGCCTAAAAACCACAATTGGCCTTGTAATGATTTTAGACTGCACCTTTCCTGTAATTGCACTTGATGCCGGTTACTTGATATACAAGGGTTCGTGTGCAACAAGAGCAGTTCTTGCAAAAAGCTGGGAGATATCAGTACAACAGAGGTGCATAATAATAAATGTCAAATTTAATCTTAGATGGGAATGTAGACTTTAGCAGTAACAAATGTATATGTTCTATTCCATTAGGAAGAAGCAAGTTGAACTGGAGTCAGAGCTTCAGTCTTTGCTCAAATCTAACCAGCATCTTGAAAACATTTTGGGGGCTATTAAAGCTAACAAGAGGAATGAAGTGTTTCAACTGAACAAAATGCATGCCGAAACAATAAAGGTAAAAATCCATTGTACTGGACAAGATGCAGATAAATGTGCACATAAATATCTGTGAAGAACCTTTTCTGTTGTGCTGCGTATAGGGCCCATTCACACTTCTCCATACTGTTGTGCTTTGTATTGCCATCCAATTTAAAAGGCACCCCAAGGCTCTAATACAGTAGGAGGGCAATGTGCACGAACTACAGCCCATCGCAACGCATTGCATGTGGTGGGGAATCGATTGCTGATGCCATCCTTTGGGTAGAGTGCTGTGTGCATGGACTCTGCTCTCCTTTCAGCCTGGACAGAGTATCCTCCTGTTGCTGCTCCTCATCACCGTGTAGACCTCCAGTCTCTGATCTGTTCTGCTGCCCACCTACAGTGACTTGGTCACCTCCAGTTGCCTAAAATCCACACCAGCTGCCTGTAAGTACTTGGGGCCTTGCTTCACTTTGGACCTGGTTGCATTACTGCTGTGTGGATGCAACGTGTCCTCACTAAGAAACACAGAGGACAGTGTATGGATGACTTCAACCCCTACTCTTCTAACGGTTCTGAGAGTGTTTACCCGGTATCCCCAGAAGGATGGAATAGACCCCTTCAAACCAGAACCTGAGGCTCCTAGTGTAGGGTCATCTTTGTTAAAGTCTTCTACAGCTCGGTTGGCAAGGCTGGGGCCTCCCCCATGTCCACAGGTACCTCCTAGGTTCACTCTGTGATTGCTGTATGTTTGTGCCCATTTTCTGGTACAGTCTGCATGCATAGACTATGTGCTCCCCAGCACCAGTTCTTGAGCCACCTCAACTCAGATGACTTGGATTTATAAGCGGTTGTCTCAGACCCGATTGATGCAGTGTATACTACCCTGCATCTGTAGGGTCAACCTTTTGCTCCAGGTCTAGGGTCTTTTAAGAGCTGTGGTTCTCACTGCGTGGGTCACGACCCAAAAGGGGGTCACAACCCCATGTTTAGTGGGTCGCCGTGTACCTTCCACTGTGTTAGGGGGATGCTGAGGAGCCTTTCCCCTATCACAGCACTGTCACTTTTCGCACAGAGCAGCCATTCAAAGCATGCTGCCCGGTGCCGAGTGTCAGCTTGGGGTGGGCTGGGGGTATGGCTGCAAAGGAGCTCCATTCATATGCATGAATTGCTTATAGCTCCCTCGCATGCCCTGTAGAGGTGCCTGGAGTGACGTCTCATTCTGACTTCTAGCACCTCCACAGGGTGTGCAAGGAAGCTGTACAAGCAATGCACATATGGATGGAGCTCCGTCACAGCACAGCAGCCCACACTGGATCACAGGCTGAGCATCCACTCCAGTCCTCGTAAGGTAGGGAGACTGTGCAGGATTTTTTTTAAATTACTTGGGTCGTGCTATGTTGACAAAGGACAAATGTTTATCCTGAGGTTACACAGGTTGAGAACCACTGTTTTAGAGCTCCTATAGCTGCAAAGACCTTGTTGCTACAGCTGCTGTTCCATTCTTTCCTTTGACTGGAAACACCCTGAAGGATCCTGGGCCCCTCCAGAAATTTTCAGAGCTTTTTCCCTTTGAGATTGAGCTCCTAAATCAAATGGTCTCTTCCCATCATAGATGTACCGTTACCAGACGGGTTAGAGGTGCTTTCACCTTTTCAGGATTTTACCAACAGACATTTCCCTAAGATCCCAGTTTGAATTGACTGGAGTGACTCTCAAAGAGGAATCCTCCATCACTAGGGAAAGCCATCTGATCATAGGTGGATAAAAATCGATTTTATTTTTTTTAAAGTCAAAAAAATTGTATTTTTTTAATTTAAATTAGATTTTTTTTATTTTTACAAAATGTATTTTAATAAAATGCTTTTGGAGTAAAAATCTATATAAAGATAGTTTTCTATTTAATATACATTAATACTTTAGTTTATTCAGCATGAAATGGAGCTTAGTTATGTACCGTAGCATGAGGCTGTATATTCTGCAATATTTAAATTTTTGGTAAACTCATTCAATGAATCCAAGCTCTGCAAGCTGAGATAACATGCACTGCATTGATGCATTCACACACTTTCACAGTAAGTAACAATGAGATAAATCATAACGCAAAGTTCAGGAATATTCCTTTATCCCATTGTTTTGCAAATCCACTCACCTGCTGCCCGCCACGTCCCTCACCTTGTTGTGTCACTGCCGCATCAACCGCCGTCCCATTAAAGTGAACGGGACTGTCGGTGAGTCAATAGCGGGTGAGAGGAGGAGGAGCTGCTGCGGGACAGAGATGACAGTTGCTCTTTAAAAATTATGATTTATATCAAGCCTTTTTACTAGTGATTTTAAATCGTGATGTAAATTGACTTGATTTAAATCAAATCCACCCTGGCAAGCATCAAAACCCATGTCACGCACGGGACTACTATCCATACAGATGTGTAAAGTTGTGTACTTGGGAAGCTGATGATGCATTAAAGGATCATCGGATTTGGTTGCCCTTCAATGGATGTGGTCTCTTTGGACCTTCTCTTGACACAGTAATTAGCAATGCCACTGGCGGATGAGGCATGCTCCTGTCTCAATGCAGGAGGTCTGTGGAAAGGATGGAGGAACCCCATCCTACTCCTTAGTCTACTACCGCAGTTGTACATAGCCTGCTTCTCATTCAAACCACAGTGTTTGCAGCCAGAGGTTTTACAACCCCTTTGTTACTCCTTCAGGAGTTTTCTCTTGGTGGTAATTGGAAAAAATGTTTTCTTGTAGTCCATTGAGAGACCTGGGTCCCACTTCTTCTTCTTTTTTTTTTTCTGACCTTGTGTATTGATTTCTCACAACTGGCTTCCCATGTCCCAACCTCCTGAACGCAGCAGTATATCCCACCTGAACTAGAATTACTGTGCCCCTCAGTGGACTTCAAAAGAAAAAAGATTTTATGCAACAAAAATCTTATTTTTTTCTGACTCATGCTGAGCCAGTGGAATCACTATTTGGAGTCAATGACATAGACGGGTATGTAGTTTAGGAATTATGATTTTCACGCTGGTTTTCCTGGGTCAGTGAAGTGGTACAGCAATGGCAGCCTTTTTAGTAGATATTTTCATTTTTAAGCAAGGGCTTCATAGGCAGTTTTTAGTTTCTTGCTACTTTTTTTTTAAAGATAATTTTTTATTGATTTTTGCAAGTGTCAGAGACACAACAATGATAACAACAACACCATCACAAACAACAATTGGGTCAACATAACCCAGGCATTTACACATCAGTACACTCTCTATGTTTGTCATGAGGTTACAAGGTACACAAGCTGTGGAAATGCCGCTGGAACCGGGCCAATTTTTCGGCCGCTGAGACGTCCCTTTGGTCCCCGATTTTCCCCATCGCAGCTGCCAGGAGGATCCTGAGGGAGAGCGGAAGGAGCCCGGGTGCCGACCGAGTCGCTGGAACCGTCAGGATAGGGTAAGGATGAGAGTGGGACCGGAGCTGCTGTGATCAGCGTCCGTCCATGCACGCCGCTTGGCCACCCCCCCCAGTTTCTTGCTACTTAGAGTTTAAACCACTTGTTGACAGAAATCAAATTAGCAGTTTATTTGTTTTAGTGTGATACAAATAAACAAGTGGTAAAAATGCTTACTAAATATATGAACAACCTTAACTAGTACTATAAAGTAGTTTTCTTCTACAGGTTATCTGGCAGCTACGGGACACAAATGGTATCTGTAGTGTTATACGATCATTTGCACACAAAGTATTGCTCCAATGTCTGAATACCTGAAAACCTGTTGTACAGCCCCTTCCGTCTCCTCACGGCCACACCTCCGTTGCGCCAGGGTGACTGCTGGGTAATGCAGTCCACTGGCCAGCGGGAGCTCTCCTGCTCCTCAGTTCGCCGCGGGCGGCGTGAGAGAGTTAAAATGAATGTAAAGCTCCCGACCGGCCGTTTAATTACAACAGCCGGTCGGGAAGCTACTCGTCCAGCACTGGCGTCCACTCGTCACAGACGAGTGCATTTTTCGAGCCCTGTACATTACAAAGTATCCAAATCGCAGTACGCATCATTTAGTGATAATCAAACATACATCTAAAGGAAGATTTATTTGGTTTCTTTATATAATGTACACGCACTCTTTCCTCCTTTTTTAATTATTTGACTAGTCTGTATTTGTTGTTCTACCATGCCAGATTCTGACTACTCCAACAAAAGCTTATAACTTAAGATCAAGACTTGTTCCTCGTATGAGCCCAGATGGCACTGAGCAAGATCTGCTGGACACTCCTAAATCTGGGGATCATCTTGACAACATTATCAATGAACCCATACCTCCAGAGATGACTGAACAAGCCTATGAAGCTATTGCTGAGGAACTCCGAGTGATGCAGGTAAGGCTAAAATATGTTGATGCAAACTAATTCTGGGCTATGCCATTCTGCACTGACACAAACAAGCTTAAGATAACTATGGGATAAGTGTTTTTCCCCATAGTTCTCTTTAGGGTCACGGGCGGACATATACTAACCTCCTCCCATCATACAAAGCTCAGTATATCGCAGTGAAATATCTGGGGTCTAAACAGACCCCTGACATTTCCTTTTTGAAATAGAAAAAGAAATTGAGGACACAGAGTCCTCATTTCTTTTTCTGCATCCTCAGCACTCAATGAATCAGAAGCACTCGGTAAAGAGGCTTCCCATTCATTTGGAAACTGCTGATAGTAAAATATTTTACTGTTTCTGAATGGGGAGGAGCCTCTATAGTGAGTGCTTCTCCCCATTGAGAAAATCATGAATGGACAGGAAGTGATGTAAATCACATCCTGTTCATTCATAACTGGGGACACAAAGTACTATGTGTCCCCAGTTATTGACAAACACTGGAGTGCTCAGACGATCTCTACAGTGTTTGTTCTGCACACGGCGGATCGGTAAATATCAATGATCTTTATCGATTCCCCCGCTCGGCCACGCACAGAGCCGATGTCATCCGGAAACTGACAGGGTGACAGCGGCTCCACTCGGCCATCCTGAAACTTGCGGCTTCTCCCCACCAGCCGCCGCTCGCCCCCCTGCCAAAATCCCCCGCTGTATGCCTTACGGCGGTGGCGGGGAAAGGGTTAAACAACTGCATGGGTAGCACCAAGCCAGTGCTTTCTGTTTAGTAGCTGTGCATGTAGTCAGACAATCCCTACTTACACTGAGTCCAGTTTAAATTGAAGTGGGTTTTCCAAAATCACTTGTTTTATTAGAGTTGTAACTGTCGGGCAAACGTACACATTAAGCTTCACATACAGTCCAATTCAGCTTGCTGCATAATAAAAACTAACCTAACACAGGGAAATGATGTGTACTTGGTAATCCTCAAATCACCTGTTCTAAAGCTAGCCATACAGTGGTAGAAGTTTGGTTGATACCTGTGAATCGGCTTAAAATCTAACAGTGGCTGGCCCTGCCGGCTCGACAAAGCCGTTTACTCATTTTGCCGAAGAAGCCAGGCTGAAAATTGTTGGCCGAACAGTGAATGTAGCCACTCGGCTATGGTCACTGGGTATTCGGCAGTCGGAGTACAATAGCTTGCTGGGACAGATTCCTCCTTCTACACTGTTTAGCGTGGATGGAGGAATATTGTTAGATATCTTATGTTCACTCTGCAGGCTGAGCGAAAAAATTCTATTAACGTATGGCCAGTTTAAGAGAGAATCCTCTGCCCTGTTGCTTGTCTGCACTGACCTGTCCTCTCAAATGCCAGGTTAGCTGATCCATGCTGAAAACCTTTACCTCCCAGGTTGCCCCCTCTTCATGTGGATTCAGTCAGAATTAATAACGAATGAGCTACAAGAGAGGCAGAGTTCTGCTATAAAGATTTTCTCAACTGTCCATTGGTAGACTAAATTAAAAAGACGGGATGATGGCAATTCGTACATACTGTAACTTAAGATGTCTTTGTTATTACATGACAAGGCAGAACATGGAAGCCACTCCATTTATAACTATATTAGAGAAATTCTACACCAGGGAGGCACACATCGTCTTCAGCTACCATGGGGGGGGACTGAATGTCCGCACCTTCATCTTGCCCATGGAGCTACCTCTGAGATGAGCCTACTCTCAATTTGCTATATATGTCACAGTTTGGGCTCTCCTACCTTAGAGTTAAGAACTACACTTTGCTGAGGTGCCCAGGTGTGTCGGTGTAGTTTTATCTACAGTATTGTTTGCATACAACAAAACCTGGTTTTAATCTACGTGCTAGAAACCTTTTTATAATTTGGGGTTTTCGGGTCTGGCAAGCTGGGATGAGTGCTAATTACATTTTCTAATGTTCTGTTTAAATTATGCTACAGGAGCAAGTGACCACCCTGCAAGCTACACTTGATGAGGAAGAGAGCAAGAATATGAAACTACAACAACAAGTTAACAAGATGGAGCATCATTCATCTCAAATGGAAGAGGTTAGTTGAACATCATGTTGCATTATTTGCGGCACAGTTGCTGGTCTTTTCATTTATTAGTATTTTTTTTTTTATTGTGGACATAGCTTGAGTTATTACAGCATTGCTTACTGCAAATGATTGTGACTTTGTTTGCTTTTCCGTGGTGTTTAATATTATTTAGGGATGCACCGATATATCGGCCAAAAATGGCACTTTTGGGTAAATGCCGAAAGTGCCATTTTTGTGCCAATACATCGGCGCATCCCTGGTTTCTTTCCTCCCCGCTGGGCGCTACTCTGTGTCTCAGCGGGGAGGAGAGAAACTGTGACAGCCGGCCGAGCGCTGTGAGAGGAGAGCGCTGTGAGCGGCCGGCATCTCTGCTCACAGTCCGGTAGAGCGGTGTGGGGACGGAGACAGCCCGCACTGTCACAGGTGGCTGAGCTCTCCTTCCTGCTCCGCTCGCTCAGCCTCCTGTAACAGCTGTCAGGAAGGAGAGCAAGTGCAAACACTTAGTGATCGCTGAGTGTTTGTACATAATTGAGGACATGGTATGTTTACTATATCCTCAATTACGTGTATGAATGAATGGGAAGTGATCTACATCACCTCCTGTTCATTCATAGTTGTGCTTATATTAAACATACTATCTTCATGTTATGAATGAACAGGAACACTCATAGAGGATTCCTGTTTATTGATAACAGGGGATACAGAAAAAGAAATAGAGGACTTTGTGTCCTCAATCTCTTTTTCTATTTTTAAAGGGAAATATCAGGGGTCTGTTTTAGACCCCTAATATTTCCCCAAAGTCCCTAAAAGTAAAGTAAAACATATTTCGTAAAAAAATGAATTGATGCATAAAAATAAATATACAAAAATGTAAGTTTATAAAATATTTAAAAAATGTGAATAAAATAAAAAAACATTTTCGGTTTCGGCCTGACAATTGTTTTTCAGTTTTGAAATTTCCATTTCGGTGCACCTTTTAATATTATTTGTGTACATTCATCCATTAGCGATCAAGCTGATCTTTTATATGTACAGTAAATCTACAAAAGGACTGGAAAG
Organism: Nanorana parkeri; assembly: GCF_000935625.1. Lineage (NCBI taxonomy): Eukaryota > Metazoa > Chordata > Amphibia > Anura > Dicroglossidae > Nanorana > Nanorana parkeri. The sequence continues at coordinate 26,155 of NW_017307389.1, forward strand.
AATTCACAGTTGCTGATCATACATGTCCTTTTGTAAACCTAGGTGTAATGAAGCGTGATTTCTGTTCATAAACTATAGTAAGTTTTGCTGCAGCAAGTATCTGCACCATTGAAGCAGAACATTAGTTGAATATTGAAAATTTGTAAGCAGGAAGGTAATGTTTATTGCACAAGAGACAAGCCATGCATACACAGCTCGGTATTCAATTCCAGCATCTGCTGAAATGAATGATTTTCCACGCACATAAATTTACATTATCCTGGCTCAGCCAACCAAGAGTATAGTTCTGCCTCCAAGTCCCCATTTTCTAAAGGAGATTGGATACCTGTCCTGGAAAGACACTTAAACATTTTTTCCACATGACAACTACATGGAATGTTCTGTGAATAACACTACAGAGCACTGTAGCTGGAGGAGTGGCAGGTCACATGACTTTGACATGTGACTGACTGGGCTCACGTCCTTCCAGATTTATTACCCCCTCCTACTCCTAGCATTTTTCCAGTTTTGCTATTGTTCTAGGACAGTGATGGCGAACCTTTTTGAACCCGAGTGCCCAAACTGCGACTCAAAATCAATTTATTTACCTCAAAGTGCCAGCGCTGAAAATAAGTTTAGTACTGTATTGCAGTTCGGGCGCTCGGGTTTAAGAAACGTTCAACATCACTGCCTTAGGCCCCAATTCACACCAAGCGACATACTCCACAAGCGGGGCCGGGATAGCGCGACTGTTCGGGGCAACCTTCACCGTCGGGCTGCATTCAAAGATAGAAAAATCGTGCGACATCCGCGGGGAAAAAAGGGTCCTGCTGAAGCGACGGCGACATGGAGCTGTACATTAGAACAGCTCCATTGAATAACATTGGCCGGCAACTTCTCGCGATAATGTGCAAAATAGCGGGATTTTACGCACAGTGTGAATGGGGCCTTAGACAAAATAGGGAAACACGCATATTCAAACATTTATAGACTTAATAAAACACATACACACGTAATGAAACCCACACATAGGTCGGATCTATTTCCATTGGTGGTCCCTGAACCTGGGCTCGCGTGCCAGCAGAGAGGGCCCCGTGTGCCCTCCCTGGCATGCGTGCCATAGGTTCGCCACCTCTGTTCTAGGAGGATGGACATCTTTTCTCCGCTCTGTTGAGAAAAGTTTTAAAGGTGTAGACAAGTGGCAGGTAGACTTCCTCAGCCAGCAGTGCCTGGACCCAAGGGAATGGTCTCTACAGTCCTGGCCAAAAGTTTTTAGAATTACACAAATATTAACTTTCACAAAGTCTGCTGCTTCAGTTTGTATAATGGCAATTTGCATATACTCCAGAATGTCATGAAGAGTGATCAGATCAATTGCAAAGTCCCTCTTTGCCATGAAAATGAACGTAATCCCCCAAAAAACATTTTCACTGCATTTCAGCCCTGCAACAAAAGGACCAGCTGACATCATGTCAGTGATTCTCTCGTTAACACAGGTGTCAGTGTTGACGAGGACAAGGCTGGAGACCACTCTGTCATGCTGATTGAGTTAAGGTGCCCATACACCTGTCGATTATCGTACGATAATCGCGGGAAATCCCGCGATCGTATGATAATCGACAGGTGTATGGAAGGCGTGTGACCGTTTCTACTGTGCGGTCGCACGTCTTTTGTCTCCCGAGCAGGCTTGAAAACCCGCCGAGAATCGTACGATTGTCGGCAGGTTAGTGCCGTTCTCGGGAGACAAATGCCGGGCGCTCTGGTGTGCTCCAGCGCACACTGCCCATGCGGCATTGCAGTCATCGGAAGCCCGCTCCTCCGCGGGGCAGGCTTGCGATGATCGCAACTACGATCTGCCTGTCCAAGATGGGCAGATCGTACGTTTTTTAAATTGCCTTACAACCATCGCAAGACAAAGGTCTTGCGATGGTTATAAGGTGTATGGCCAGCTTTAGAATAACAGACTGGAAGCTTTAAAAGGAGGGTGGTGCTTGAAATCATTCTTCTTCCTCTGTTAACCATGGTTACCTGCGAGGAAACACGTGCAGTCCTCATTGCTTTACACAAAAAGGGATTCACAGGCAAGGATATTTCTGCTATTAAGATTGCACCTAAATCATCCATTTATCGAATCATCAAGGAGAGAGGTTCAGTTGTTGTGAAGAAGGCTTCAGGGCGCCCAAGAAAGTCCAGCAAGCGCCAGGACCGTCTCCTAAAGTTGATTCAGCTGCAGTTGATTCATGCTCTTGGTATCACAAAACAGAAGCATACTGTGAGTAGGAGGGGTTATGCTTGACTTGTCCGCAGCGTTTTGTTTGCTAGTGGCAGGATTACGCAACAGTCTCTGAATTCCTGTGTCCATTAATGGACTCCAATTTTACAGTACAAAATTGCAGTTATCTGACACAGTCAGACTTTAGCGCTTGTCTTTCATTAAAAATCATCTGCCAGCAAATCTGACCTTGTATCTTCCAGCTTTTCTCATCAGAAAGGGCAAGCTGGAACAACAAGCATCAAGAACTTCTTGCACAGATTAATGGTTTTGAAAAACGACAGCAAGACTTTAAGAGCGGAGAAGATGGTAAGCAATCGTGCAATGTGGGCTTTAATGTGTCTAAAGTGTGGATTATGCAATGTGGAGGAGCGGAAATCATGCAATAAGTTACGAGTGCTGGCCAAAATCTGTTCAGATAAGATTCTTATAAGCACCGTATGGTAATGGTGCTATACCCTATATCCTCAACAGGTGGCACTGCAGGTGAAATCTAATTGCATTCGCAATAAACATGGGGCAATTTGGACTGTAGTTTTGCTGTGCTATTAATCTATACAACCTTTGCCTCATAAAAGCCTAAAATGTCCCTTTCCCAATGCTAGTGTAAGGAGGCACAGGTAAGTGGGTCTCGGCTGCCTTAGAATTCTTAGATCTCTGGACGGAAGCGTGGTGGAGACACAGGTTTAAACCCCTTTTTGTTAACTTTTTTTTTTATGTTTTTTGCATATATCTACTGCTTGCTAGCAGTAGATATATGCAAAAAAAAAGCCAGGTTTTAATAATCTTTTAAGTGGTTGACACAAGCTCTAAAATGATCGCAGAGTTTATGCAGAGCTAAAACGGTCCCTATAAAATCAAAACGGATGATCAGTTCCCAGGAAAAAAAGTGCTATTTAAAATATAACCTGTGTGCCACCTTTTAAAACTACCATGGCTTTTGTGTGTGGTAAAATGGAGAGGGCATAAACCAAT
>NW_017307389.1:29534-57869 GCF_000935625.1 Nanorana parkeri
TATATATATATATATACTTACCCGAACTGCCGAGCCGACTCCCTGCTTCTATGGTCACTGACGCGTGCCTCTTTCTCCACTGCACAAATGGAATGTTCCTCACGTCTATACACATGTATAGAACTTGATTATACAAGGATTCTTAGACCACTGCAGAGGATGGGGAGAGAGGCTCTAGGGACCGGTCTAAGAACAAGCGGGCTCGAATGATTGGGCGAGTATAACTTGTTTTTTGGGGGGTTTTCTGAGCACCTAAAAACAAATGAGCAGTTAACACTTGCAGTGTAGGTTTTTAATTGCTTAAACCCCTGTCAAGTTTTCTTCTGCTGTCTTTGTCCCATTGTGTAGGATTTCCTTACTACTTGTCCTGTACAGCTAATCGGAAGTAAGAGGAAATCTCATCTGAGTAATTTTTCCTCTGACCTCTAAAATAATGGATTCTCCTTTTAATTTTATTATTGGTGGTCACCAGGACACATAGAGAAGGTGATTCTCCTCAGCAGGGGCACAAACAAAATTAAAATCCTGACTCTTCTAACCCTCACACTCCATCCAAAACTAAAACCTGTTTTGTATTTAGATGCACTTCCAGTTAAATTCATTTTAAGGAGCAGTCTGTGAACTATCATTTAACTCTTTGCTATCAAAGTTTCCATTAATGTTTGCGACAAAATCTGCACTGTAATATTAGGAAAACCTTGAACAAGATCTACTGTATAATCCTAGTTTTTATATCCTGATGTCATGTATAGTATCTTTTGAAGGCCAAACCCTGTTTTTTGTAGTTTTAAAAAGCGAGGTCCACGATCTGCGTGTAGTTCTTCAGTCTGCAGACCGCGAGCTCCGGGCTGTGAAGATGGAGTACAGTTCATACAAGGAAAAACAAGACAAGGAGATGAGTGAACTGTCTGACCGCCACATAAATGTGCAGCTGCAATTGGACAACGTCAGGTATGCACGCTTGGATGGGTTGGCGAAAGCCAGTACATGCTTGCAATGGAAGACATGTTCATTTTGTTTTATAACCCTAGCAATATATAATTCACCCTTTTAGATATAGGGGGGTTGCTGTTTCTAGAGCAAAATGTGATTTAGCTGTCTAAAACATAATGCTAGAAGCAGGCACCAAAAGGTGTTTATTATTCATATTAACTGTTGACCAAAAAAGCCCTCTCTGTGACCCTTATGCTGGTTTTTTATATTGCTTCTCGATTTGCCACGTAAATTCCACCTACCACCTCCCTGTTGAATGAAAATTCCTCATGGGCTAAAAGGGCATCTTATTGGAACAAGAGTTCATGAGTGAACAGAGCTTCTTACCTAAATTGAGGAATCCCAATTGGGAAATGAGCACAGCAGAGATTTTTTCTGGCAAGATTTGCTTCTAGTCTTTAACAGTGGAATACAGGTTTACCTAAAGTCATTTTTCTTTTCTTGGGGTTGAAAGAAAAAGAAAAATCTCCCAGCTAACACTTGGCCGAGTTTGCTACTGCTGCAGTATAGCTGTATTGGTTTTACTGAACTTTATTACATTTGTATTACATTTTACTGAACTTTACAGCAATGTAAAAGATATTTCTCTCTGTATCGAAGCAGCTTCAGCAGTTCTAATTATTATCGGGAACATACACCAGCTTTTATAGCCACACTGGAAACTCTGAGAGCTGTTGATCAAAAATATGGTGGGAGGATTTGAAAGTTTGTGAAAAGATCAAGTAATTGGAAAAGGGTGGCTTCATAAGCCTTCACAATCAGCATTTGCCTTGGCACATTGCATGGTGACTGGGTTACCCATGTGGCTGTGAATGCTGGGTTATGTTCCTGACAGAACTTCAGAGGATGATTGGATACGTTGAGAAACACCTTCAACAACTTTACAGAACAAGTCTTCTTAAATGTGACTGACTACTACTAGCCAAGAGTACCAAACGAACCACGAATATTAATAACATTACAGAATAGAGAAGTTTACATGCTCATATTTGTTTTTTTTTTAAATAAAGTTTTATTGAGTTTTTCAGTTCCATAATCAAAACACAAAAGAAAACCTACATACATACATACATATAGGTATATGTATAAACAGGATCACGTTTAACAGAGTTGCAATGTGAATTCATAGTGAAACCTCTCAGGTTTTATAGACGGGAACAATGTGTCTCATATGGGTCGGTCACAGACATGAACCTGGTTGGGTCGGGAGGTAGATCCAGTAATATTCCTATGTTTCGATCTCATAAGCAAGACATATAAAACACACAAGTAAGTGTACAAACAGGATCATGTTTAACGAAGTTGCGATATACGCAAGGTATGATACCCATCAGGTTTTGCTGGCGTTAGCAACGCGTCCCATATGACCCGACCGTAGATGGGAACCTGTGTAGGTTGATCGAAAGATCCAAATGTATTCTTATATAAAACAGGAGGGGTCAAAACACAAAAAAAAGGGGGGGAGAGGGGGGAAGAAGCAGAAGGAGGTGTAAAAAGAGGGGGAGAAGAATGGAAAAGGAAGAGGAGGTGGGGAGAGGGTGTGATCAGATAATGTTTTACCGAGGCGTTAAATACTATTATTGTTGGATTGTCCCCTCGTTTACTGGGGTGGTAGTCTAATTTTATCACAACTGAGGTGCGAGGGGAAGGGGAGGGGCTTTTAACTGTTTTGCTAATTGTGTTTCCTGTAGAAGGTGGAACCAATCATCTCTCAGGTTGCTGTCCTGGAAGATTCCTAGAAATACCGTTACCGGTAAGTCTAACGGAACATTTATGTATGATGCTTGAGAACATGCATTTTATTCCTGCACCATGATTACTGCAGTATTGTATCAGCTGGGGATGTATTGTGGTGGATCTACCTTGAATGCCTAATGACTTTGTCCTGCCACTTTACAGGGTCATGTATACGAAGCCACCCCTTTAAAATACATCCAGAATTCTTTTCACCTAGGTTCATATTTGTATACACAGTTGTCCGGGTAAAAACACATTCATAATAGGTCTTAATTAGGGATGCACTGATACTAGTATCGGTGCCGATACCAAGTATTTTGGCGAGTACTCTTACTCACCCAAATGCTCCGATACTTGCCTCCAGTAACGGAACTTCCGGTCAGAGGGAGATCTCCCGCTGACCGTCAGTGCCAAGGTTCATGGAGTCGGCTTTCTTTCCAATTAGGAAGCTTGGCGGGGGATTACGACACGCCTACCAGCTTCCTGACTGGCTAGGAAGCCTACTTCACGTGTTGCTAAGCAGCCTGGCTTCCTAACCAATCAGGAAGCCGGACGGCACATAATGACCCAGCTTCCTTATTGGTCAGGCAGCCTCTGAAGCCAGTGTTCTTTCACTAGAACACCGGCTTCACAGCCCATCAGGAAGCCGGGCGACGGGTCATGATCGCCACCCGATAACCAGGGCACAATCCACCGGTATTCGGTACCTGCGAGTACCCAAAAAAAAATATCGGTACTCGTACTACTGTAGTAACCGCTATCGGTGCATCTCTAGTCTTAATGCTTTATTATGGGTAAAGATGCATTATATCTATGTGGGGAGCTGTTTTATTGCTTAAGTACACTTCATAGAGTGAGGTAATAGTTGTGGAATCAATTAGTTTTTCATGGTTAAAACATTCTATAAACTAGCCAATATCCGCACTTACCTTGTGGGGATTAACATTTGTTTTCTACTAATTGATTACTATAGGAGCCACTGCTGATTTGTTTAATTAATGTAAATATTGTTTGTTAACAACAAATGGTCAGAAGCTGAGATATGAACTGATAACAAAAGATGTTTTACTTCTGTTCAATAAATTAGGCTGGAGCATGAAAGCTTATTGGAGGAGAAGCGATCACTACAAGATGCTTATGATAATCTGGAAGAAGTCATGAAATTCGAAATTGATCAACTAAAACAAGAGCTTGCTGACGGCAAACGTGAAAACGAAACAGTGAAAGCCGAACTTGGTGTAAGATCCTTCTCCATCCCCCCTTTAGACTCACCAAGGTTGAGGTTTTCAAAGCTGTGATTAATTTAACGGTAATCCTATTCCAACACTTCTGAGTATGTTGGATGCCTGTGTCCACCTGCTATTGCCCCCTACCCTCTATTGACTGCCCTGTCACTAGCATGTCTCTGCAGCTCTCGCACACAGGCTGTGGCGCACGCTTGGGAGAGGTGCTAGTGACCTATCAACTGAGGATTGTGGCTTTGAAGGATGGAAGGGTTATGGTGAGGCTTTCAATCTATGAAGCTGGGTCAATATACAGAATGACCTGGGTTTGGGGGATTGGGTAGCTAAAGAGGGAAATCTGACCTTGTGATGCATGTTGTGTTTATGGCAATTTAGGTATGCTTTAATTTAATTTTTTCCATGTTTTCTTTATTGAAAGAGGTCAGAAGGGAAGTATTTTAGTCATGAAAGTTCTTAAAAGGGCTAGCCCAATCAAAGTGTGTGTGGGGTTTGGTTTTTTAATGGTTCCTTGTTTCTCTCAAGCTCTCAACTGGTAGGATCCTTGGATTTAAATTACCAGGTCTGCATGTTTATTGTGACTGTTAAAATGACCCAGCCTGGAGCACACCCCCATCCTCGCCCCCCAGGCATTTATGCTAATACCAATTTTCTATCTGCTTAGCCATAGGTATGCCCTCCGCCTTGTAGGGCCTGAACCTGCTTAACAGGTCAGTTTTACTGTGAATGCATATACTCCCTTTGTTTGAGCTCTATCGACTACACGTCTGTATTGGCTTTTTTTTTTTGCAGTTTACTAGAAGTAGTAGTAGTAGTTTAACCAGAGGTTCACCCAAAACTCCCTGCTGGGCTGCAAAAGGAAGGACTTATGGCAGGGAGCTATCATTGGTGGAGTATCCAGGACGTATATGACACAAACTAACTTTTCCATCTAGGCTCCCCATTAAATTAAAATATAATTTTGCTTACCTCCAGAACATCTGGCTGTCTGGCCATCACAGATTTGAATACTGACCTTGAACAAACATGCTGTAAGTAAAGTCAGAGTTAAGACCTACCTGCTTATCTGCATGCATGTTGTCAGTGATTCTAAAAGCAATGAAGTTACTGGATTTGTATGGCAGCCAGGATAAATCAACTATGATAGCCTCCACATCATTTTCAGTGCAAGTTTACTTTAAAGCTGGTCACAAACATCGAAGGCAATAGGCCCGCCAGATCTCCCAGACATGCATGTTTATATGGCTTTGAAGTGGGTTGAAGAAAAGTTTCCAGTTTACAATCAAGGGAAGCAATTGCAGGTAGTGAAAATAAAATAAAAAAGAATACAGAAAAAAACAGTTCCGTTGCTACCAGATTCTTTAACCGCTAGTGCCCAAAACAATAGATATACTTGCTCAATCTATCCGTTGATTTTTAAATCCTCTCATGTCTAGGAGTACAGTTTTCATGAAATAGAGCAAACATTTGCTTAAAATAATGCCTGCCTACCTTTTGCTTAACAGAATCTTTTGGAGCTTCTTGAGACAGAAAAAGAGCACCGACAAAACTTGAAATCTCAACTGGAAGAAGACAAAGAAAACAACTCCAAGTAAATAAAATGAGACTTCATTATATGAGTGAAGCGCACTTATAGCTTTTTCAGCCACTGATATCCACCGCCTCATGCAAAGATAGGACTACTGTAAACCATCTTGCATACCTTAAAAACTGGATGCTGCAGGAAATAGTAAACTGGTGACTTCTGCTGTGTGGTCTGCCTCCTCCTACTTTATTTTCCCTCACCATACTCTGTAGGCAACAGAGAGACATGGAGAGCAGGAATGGACAGTCAACACAGTGATAGGAACATACCTTTTTTTTTTTTTTTTTTCCCCCCTTTCTCAAATGCAGCTTTCAGATGTAGATTAAGCTGGGTGCTGTACAAAGGAGTTAACTGCTCCCCTGTATTGACAATTACCTTAACTATTGCTGAGGTTGCCTCTGTAACCATGGATCCTTTATAACTGTAATGTTCTGTCCTTATAATTCTTTTTTTTTTTCTTTTATAGAAAGCTTTTGAGAGTTTTGGAAGAGAATGTGAACCTCAAAAAACAGTGCTCGGAGCTAACAACTCAATGTGAGCTGCAGGTAAAGCCATTTGTATTGACTCTTTAGGACGTGTCTGTGCACACAGATGGTTTCTTCTCAAGTTGAATTTGGCTAAAAAGCTGGGGGGGAGGGGAGGGGGCAGGCAAAGGGAAAATGTATGTACACATCAGTGTTGAGTGGAAAAACAAGATTAATCTCTGCTCTGAGTTTCACTAGGTGTCCTTTTTTGCTTGCTGTTATTTTAACAAGCAGTACGGCCATATCCATATGGAACAATAGGTTGAGCCTGCTGCTTTTCCCCCTCAAGTATTTTGTCAAAAGCACCATAAGGAAAGACCATATGTGTACTTAGACTCTAGGACTGGAAAACGTTTAATTTATGTTACAAGTAATACCTGAAAACCCAGGTTTGGGACTTGTTTAAAGTGGCCATTTATTGAGCATTACTGTTCTTGGGGAAAGAAAATTGCAGCAGCAAAAACTTAAACTGTGGTCTGCGGGAACCATGTCATGTTATGAACTATGACATGACAATTTTAAGCCATTAACCCACCATAATGAAGAAATAAAACACAAACAAAGTTAAATTTATTTGGGGTGCGTGATGACATTGAAACCTGAAAAGTGATGGAATCAGCACTTTATCATTTAACTAGCAGAAAATTTAAAGGATGTTGGACAACTGTAAATATGGCAGAAAAAGGGTCACTTAACTCCCTCTCTCTCACCTTTTCTTCTCTCCCACACAACTCCAATCAGTCTCTTATAATGTTCTTTCTACTGATGTCTCTCCACTTCTTACCCTACACTAGAACTTCTTAAACTTGGATAGCAGAAAAAGCTGTACAGCTTAACTTGTGCCTTATAAGACCTCGGTCATCGAGGTCTGTTACTATATACTTGCATTGGTGGGCTTGGCTTTCTCTTTTGCACCTTGCTTCTGGAAGTCCACTCCTCCTATTAAAAAGGTGTGTTTTATTCTGTATGGTATTATGAAGATCTTATAAACTGAGTGAACTTTCTGACTTTACCACTTTTGCATTGTTTTCTAGAAGGCATATTGCAATAATATCCAGATTGTTGATCTTCTTTTGATAGAAACAGGACACACACTTTCAATGTGCAATGTTTCGAAAATGCTACATAATGTAATGATTGCATTATAATCCTGTTTAGATCACAGAGCTACAAACTCATGAACTCCAATTGACTGCTTCAAAAGAAATCATTACCGATCTTGAGAAAAAATGTGGTTCAGATAAGGTATGCGTTCCCTTTGTGTCCAATGATGCTGCCAAATTCCTAAAATAAAATTGTTATATTTCCTTCTAACATGAAGGCCTGGATTTGTAGAAAGGCCAAACAGGTAAAGGCCTAGTTTCTTTAAACAGATGCCAAGCCGTCCAGGTCTGTAGGTAGCGAGGCATATCGTCTTTGCAGGAGCAGATGAGCTCCTCCATGTTTGTTACCTGTTCCACTCGGGAGAGCCATTCCTTGACCGACGGTGGTTGGGGTGTTTTCCAATGCCGAGGAATTCGTTTCAAAGCCTAGTTTCAAGGGGGCCGTGATGGTTTTCACACATTTTCTTAACACACTTCATATGCGAACATAATATAAATTGTGTTTTCCTTTTTAGGTATATGTGTTTTTCATATTCATTTTAAACAGGGTATAGGGAACTTTACATGGAAATTTAAAAGTAAAGCTTTGCTCTTTGTAAAAATTATAAACCACCAGCAAGCGTGAAATCCAGGCACCTAGAGGTGGTTGCATGTCGTTTTTTCTATGGCTGTCTCAGTGCCACGACAACACTGAGACCAGGGAGCTCAGTTGTACACACAGACTTTGGATTTAAAGGCACTCATTGCCCTATCCCTTCCTGTATCTCACTGTTGGTCCCTCCGTGTGATAATGGCCTTACTGAACACTAGTTGGGTAAAAAGCATAAAGAAAGTATCATTTTAATCCAGCCATTCACTTTTAAAGAAAACAATGTTTTTAACAGCATGTAAAGCCACTGGAATAGTAGGTTGTTTGTTTTTCTGAAATCTTCATTTAATCTTAAGTTGGCAGTAACTATTACACGTTAATTTTGTGTATAAACTTGTACATACAGTGAAATTGAAAATCTTTAAGATTTTATTCTGTTGCAGGAAATCATGACTGATCTTATGAACCAAATCCAAAGCTTACGAACAACCCTCTTACACAAAACGGAGTCTATAGATGTTCTTACACAAGAATTAGAAGATCTCAATGTATGTGCACAATTCTACTATCCAATGCTTTTGACTGAATTTTCCTTACTTTGTGTTCCATTCATTTTAAATTGTCCTGAGCATGAGCAATTTCCATACTGTATGATGCTGGGGTTTCTATGTAAGCCTTTCTTCATCATCCTCTTTATCATTTCTGACTATTTTGAATTAATTCCGTTATAGACATCCATGCACATTTCCTCTTTATACAGATTGCATCTTTAGCTATAGAGTCAGAGTTTGGATTTGTAAAGTCCAGTGTAAAAATCAGTATGTAAACTTAGGAACGGTGTGTCTGATTTAAAGCTATTTGTATTTTTGTAGGGTAAATACAGTTCTGCCTTATCTGCAAAAGAAGAGGGTAAAACTGTTTTAGAAGAGCAAGAGAAACTAATTGAGGAACTGAGAGAAGGCTTGGAAAGGAAGCAGTCGGCTGACAACATTGAGGTAAGCTTTGCTAAGTAACCTTTTATTAATCTGTCATATCAATTTCCACCTGGTGGATAATTGCCTTGTGCATGAAACAATACAGTAATGAACTTTTGTTATAGCATTGCTTTTATTAATATTTTTGCTTTGAACTTGATAACAGAGAGAACTTTTATGTGATGACTTGGCTCACTCAACTGAACAGCTTGGCAAGTTAACTGAAGCCTTTAATAAACAAGAAGCATTGCTTATAGACCAAAAAGAGGAATTGCTCATAAAAGAACAATTGATTACAGAACTAACAAACCAGGTAACCCGACTTGTTAATACCAATGTGTTGCCAAGAGGTTTTAGGGCTTGTGCACATGGACATTGCTTACCTGAATTTGATGCGTGCTGTGAAATTCATATCAAACGTGGGTCAGCAGATTCCTATTTACCCTCAATGACGCGGTGTGAGTGGCAGTTTTGAGGCTGTGTTTGAATTGTTTTGCATTGCATCATGTTTGTCTGGATGCAGCATGTCCTATTGAAAATGCCCTTGTATCTTAGACGGTGCATGTAAAAGCCTGTGGTTGACAGAAATGCCCATCTTCGCAGTACTTATGCATGGGTATTCTTGGTAGCACACTTTTTTGATTAAGGTGAATCCTGTCACTAAGTGCTTTTAAATAAACTACAACGAACCTGTAAAAGAGGATGATGTACACTTCCCTTTCTAGCAACTTGTGTATTACAATTCTGTTGTGCTGCTGATCCCCAGCAGCTATAGGTATCCGGCAATTCCTGATGTTTTAATCACCTGCTTCCCCCGCCACCTACTACATTACTACAGGAAGTAAGCGCTGACCGCTGTAATCTGCCCGCACGTACAGCTCCGTGCTGCGTGCAGGGCCGTATCGAGCAGCCCCCGGGAAGGACAGGTGCGTGTGATTATTACGCAGCCCCCGTCCTTCTCTATGGGACTACGCGGCCGTACACCCCACCTATGCTCACCTCAAGTGCAGGTTCGTAGGGGTGCGTGTTTTCTGGCTCGGACGCAGGCAGGATCCATCCTGTCGGCGTACGAGTACTTTCACCCGCACGGCTCAGTGCAGATTTCCATTTACTTTGGAATAAGCACCGCTCGCTTCCTATTTTGTCTTTTGCTAGGAAGTAAAAACAATGGTTGCCTGTAGTTTTCAATATTAGAGTATTGCTGTTTGGGAAATGCCAACTATGTTTTTTTTTTGTTTTTTTTTTTGTTTTGTTTTTTTGTTTTTTTATACAGCACAGTAACCCGATTTTTCTGTTTTCAGTTACAGGTGCTTGAAATGCCAGAGACTGATGATGAAGGAATAAAACCACCCAACAGCAACAGAGGATCCCCTGCTGTGCTTCTACGGGTAGCCTTCCGACAATTAAATTTTTGCCACCATTACTCATGTTGGCTAATTATGCAGATTTACTTAAAATGTATTTCCACTTTTCCACTTCTGCAGCCAAAACTGGGATAACACCTATTTTATATTTGTTACAAGTTCTCATTCACTTAACTTGAAAAAAAAAATAGATTTAAAAAAATGCTGTTTAGCATCTGACTTTTTAAAGTAAAACTGAAGTTTGAAGTTGTGTGTGTTAAACAGGATACTGGGGAGTTAATGTTTACTATATTGAACCCTGTCTGTACTGTGCTGGCAGATCTTCGTTATCAGTTGTTGCCGGACTGTCTGCCCTAACAAAGGGGCAAGGCATTGTATGTTAATGCACTTTTAAAATAATGGTCCTTCAAATATGTCCCTTCTCTTCACATCACCCTCTATTCTAAGCAATAGAAGATGCCTGTAGTGCCCTCTGTATAATCCTGCTCCAAAGAAACTAATAGGGGAAAAAATCATGACACTTTAGAAGTGACTGACTTTTTTTGGAGTTTGGTTTTCATAAGTAAAAGAAATGGATACTTATTTGATTCTTTTCCTTTTAGTTATGGATGGAGTGTACAAAATTATTATGCTATGTACTTACACTATTTCTGTCAATAAGAAAGTTCGTAAAGGAATACCTAAACCCAAGAACAAAAATGTAATCAATTGCAACTTGCCAGTCCTTTGATGCCGTGGCTGCATTAGTTTCCCCTTTTCATGCCAAGAACATTATTTAGCAAGTACAAGTGGCAACCCCCCCCCCTCCTGGACAGTGTATTGTGTGTAAAGGCAGAGCTGGTGTTTAGTGATTATGTTACACAGAATCACAAGGAGGGGGGCATCTGGGTACAGCCTGCTTTACAATCCCCAGTGTCAGATGGAATTTCCTGTGGAGAAAATTTTACATTTCTAGGATTCAGGCCTAGTAAAAAGTTATTTTTTTAAATTTAGGAAAGCCTGCAATGCGAGTCCTAAAAATGTGCACATGTATACATCATCACTGCACCTCTAATTACTTACAAAGGTGGAGATGGACTTTAATCTTCCTGGCGGTAATCCGGAATGTGACTCGGGGTTAATTTTCAGTACCAAAAGCGGTAACCCCCAGGCCACACTCTGGATTACACTGTGCGTCACTTACCTTGTCCCTACGAGCCCCGCTGTCTCCTCTGGCCGATGCCGTCCTCCGGGTTTCTTCCCTTGCGAGCACCCGCGTTGCAGGTGGCGGAACCGGCGGGAAATTCAGAAGTAAAAAAAGAGAGAAAATACTGAGATAATCAGACCGCCAGGGAGGTTGAAGTCCAGCTTGTGTGTCTAAAGTGAGGTGAGTGAGCGCAACCACCCTAGGACAGGAAGTGTTGTTCATAGGATTACTAGGTAAAATAAGGGAAACATATAAAAGTAATGCAGCCACCACATCCAAGTACAGGTAAGCTTCAATATTAGTCAAAAGGATTTACAGCTATTCCAAATGCTGGGTAAAGCACTTCCAATAGATACTGCTTCTTGAGGTGTAGAAGTTTTAGTTTCCTGCAGAATCTGCTTTTTCCCTGAGCACTGGTCCTGACTTCCTGTTTTAGAGTGACTCCTTTCTCAAGCAGACTGCTATGCAGTCACCCTTGTGTGTGCTAGTAAGCTGTGTGTGTCTCTACAGGTAGCTCAGGGAAGCTTAGCTGAGAGATTTGGAACCAGTTGTTCAGAAACATTAGGACTGTAAGTGCTCGGTCAAACATATAAAGAACTACTTTGCAATGTATATCTGTTTGATCTGGATTCATTATTGAAAAAAAGGTTGGAGAGTTTAATACTACTTTCATTTCAGGCTGACATTGCCATATGGTCAGCAGTGGAAATCTGCAGTTTTGGCACCTTTTGAGATGCCCATACTTTTTAATATTTTTGACCATTAAGCCAAGCAATCCACACAATGCAAAAAGGCCTTTTTTTAACATGCAACTAGGTTAGACTACAGCTGTTACAGGGACAAGAGCAAACGGAAGAGGAAAAACAAAAGTTCTCACTTTCCTAACACTAACTAACTTTTTTTTTTTTTTTTTTTTTAATGTTTAATATAGACTCCAAAAACGCCAGTAGGAAATCCATTTGACAATGAGCTGGCACGTCTTGTCAATAAAAATTCACACTTGGAGCAGCTTATAACGGAATTAAACGAGGAAAGAATGTCCAAAAACGAAGAGATAATCAGACTTAAGGTATTCATCCTTTAATAACTGAACATGGCTGTCAGTTTAGAACTCCATGGCGCACCAATAGTATATGAAATGGAGACATTGCATAATCTGTAATATTTTAACACTTTACATCCCTTTCTATTAGGGATGTTCAAATACCAAGTACAGTACTCGGTACAAGTACAGATACTTTTCCAGCTCCAAGACTAGACTAGAGAAAAATTCAAAAGTTAGGAGGCAGCTGTCATTTGTAAGGTGCACACGGAGCTCCTGGGATTTCTACATCTCTGTTTTAAATGTGTTTTTTTTTTTTTGTTTTTTTTTTTTTTAATTAATAAATATAAGGGATACACCGATATTATTTTTTTAAAAGTATTGATACATGTCCAAGTACTCACAGATACAAGTTCTGATACATTTTTGTTGTCATGTGACAGTTTTTCTAAAACAATACAGACTAATGATTTCAGGACAGTGATGGAGCACCAGAGCCAGGTCCCAGCTGCAACCCTGGTAGTTCTAATGAAAATGCCAAGTATCTGAACATCCCTACTTTCTATGAAAGTGGCTTACGTTTATAATGTCACAATACCTGTTACTACAAGGACCCATCTGATGAAACTTGAATATTAATTTTTTTTTTTTGTTACTTAAAATCCTTTAACATGAATTGCTGCCTCTGTTATGTTTTAGACTCAGTTATGTGAAACAGAAAACCTTCGTCTTGAGATCCAGAATTTGCAGGGGCAATGCACGGAGTTACAAATCCAACTAAAAAACAGAAAAGGGGAAAATATTTGGTATGTAACAATAGCTTGTTCTATGACATTGGCTATAAAAACTATCCTACAATGTTAGCTGAAATAATAAGGGAATTTCTTAGTCCTGCACCATTCAAGCTATACTATGGAGTACTTGCTAAGATGAGTTGGTGACCTGGCCTTAGAGTTGAGGCCTACAACAGGCACTTCTATGGTCCTCTACAGCCTACAAGTACGTTTAATTACATGATCCCTGTTCAGGAGGAGTATCGGCCAACCTGAACTGGTTCCCTTCAGCAGATTTACATACAAATGGTAGGCCCACCATCTAAATAAATGTACCACACCCCTTAAAAAAAGCCCCAAGTTTTTTCATGGTTTAGCCACTTCTATTGTAAGTGCTCAGTACAGCAACCAACCTAATGTAAGCTAAAACTTCATTTGTATTAATACAAATTACAATTATATAATATACAAACAGCGGTTAAAACTAGTCCCCATGCCGCGGGGCGAATCGATACATCTCACCATAAACCCACATACAGGTATAACATTAATAAACAGACTATAGATAGTCTTAAACTTGTAGAACAGAAAAGTGCATCATACATATAATTGATTTCACTAGTGGAGAACAAGGAAAATACACTGTTGTGTATTCCATGGTCTCAGCTTTACAGTTAAATAACATTAATTTGGCATTTTACAGTGCGTTTTAGAAAGTTGTGTTGCGGTCACAAAGGGGTTAAAATCACTGCATATGAACATTTTTAATTTAGGTCTGCTTTAAAGAAGGAACTACAGGCATTTTAAAAACTTACCCTTGCAGTGGGGCTACCCTAGGGTTAACTGCTCGTTTTTGTCCAGGGGGTTTAAGAAATATTTTCCTGATCCTCGGTCCCGCAATGGTTGGCACTCGGCTTTCTTCCTCTCAGCTCCAGCTGTGGAATTTCCCTCGGCATCGTCAGGTTTAATGCAAGTCGATGGACCTGCATTAGATGTGATTAAGGTTGGCAGTCATTAGGCTGCAGGGACTGGTCTAGCATCCTAGAGGGAACAAGTATTGGGTGAGTATATCTGCTTTATTTGAGCCCTCTAGATAAAACAAGCAATTAACCCTTGCGTTGTGACTTTGAGGAGTGGGATGATATGTCACCATTGTGACTCTAACATTAAAATGTAAATATAGTACAGGGAATGTAGCCTGACCAGTTGTTTGAACTTAGAGTTCTAAAGAAGAACTCTGAGAATGTTAAAAAAAAACATACCCTCACAGTGGGCTACTCCTGCACTGCAAGGGTTAAGAACTTGAGCTAAAAAGGTTTGGTAGAGAAGATTTAGGCTTTAATCTGACTTGGCTCCATGTTGCCAGTTTGATTCATTAAAGATCTCACACTGCACTGTACTGCTTTAGCCCCATTACGATTTTTATTTGTATCTAAATAAATCTTACCAGGGTGTAGAGTCTTCCTACAGGTAGCCCACTGATGGCAGGCTGCAGGAAAGACTGGCAATGTTCAGAGGGAAGTCCGATTTATACCTCCATTGTGCTCATGTGCAGGGCCCTAAAACAGAGTTGTTTCAGTTCTGTATATGGCAAACACCTTGACTGCAGTTTATTTACAGTCTTCTATTCTCTGTTTCATGATTGCAGCAATGAACATTCAAAATCTGACATGCTTGATCTGAAGAAAGAAATTGAAAAAGAAGTTTCTGAACGGCTAGAAAAGGTAATTGCTGAATGTCATTTCTGAATTGTTTCTGCTCTATGACAGAAGTCAAACACATTGGACTGTGCAAAAACACCCATGGCTACCAATCCAATTTCAGATTACTGTAGTCCCAAAATGTATTACTGATTGCTTGCTATATGTTATGGGACTCACCATTGTACCTATTGAATGAGTCCAAAGATGATATCCTTCTCAGTACTTCAGCCTACAGACAGGAAGTAATGGGAAATCTCCCTAGAGACACAGATGGTTAAAATAAAAAGTGGCAGCAGTTTTAACCTTACCCTATTCTGTCCTAAAAAAAAGTTTTGGCCTTAGATATACTTTAGTACCTCTGCTGGATTATAAATTTGTGTCTGTAGCCCTGTTTTGGAGATCTACCCAGTTGTCACTGAGACAGAAAGTAAATGGAAACCCCACTCTTGACAGTTGTCCCCAGAATTAGAGGTAAGTGGAAATCTCCTGATGGGTGACTATCCTGGTGACTACCATCAAAGGTGTTATTTCTTTAACTCCTCACTGGGACAGGAAGCAGAAAAATACGATGCTAGAAGCTTGAGCTTTGTCCCATGCTGTCCAAAGATAAAACTTTGACTATAGTTCCACTATAATAATAACTATATTAAAATGTAAATGTAGTACAGGGGAATGTAGCCTGTGAGGTTGCTTTTCTGCTGCTTTGCTCTATTTCTAGTATGAACCAAGCCCTTTGGTGATATAACATCCCACTCCAGAAAATATTACCCAACTGCATTGCCAGTTGCCAACATGCCAGCTAATAATATAAATACATAAAATAACTGTAATAGATGGGGAACTCTTGGAAGGAAATGGTCATCACAAATAGGAGTTTAGTGTCATAGATATCTTTTGTATGGTCCTATACCACACATGGAGTTTCTTTTTATGGCTTCTAAAATGTTATCCTGCTGAGTTTTAGTTTTATTGAACATTTGTTAATTTACTTGAAAAACAATACCTGTCATGGCTAACCCAGTAGATTTATAACTTCATCTGACCGTGTTCTACGTTTAGCTGTTTATGTCAAGTCTTACGGTTTTCTTTTTCTACAATAGGGTCGAACATCTGAGCAACTTTTGAAAATGCAAGCTGAGTAAGTTTGGCTATTGGTCTAAGTAAGGCTAAAACTGCACATGAGAATTTTAATAGCAATAGCCGAAAATTAACCTTTGCAGTCCATTTGAGATTTATGTGTCTTTTTTGACTAAATTCTTCACCCTTTCACTGCCTCGAAGATAACTGCATGTCATGGCTGTACCATTTCCAGATAGCCAGTGATTTATAGAATATGTCATGGCAATCGGAGAGTTTAAACGAGATCACAGCATGTTGAGACTGTTTAGAGCCCCTGATGTCTCCCTAAAGAGGACCTGTCATCAACTCTATATGCCATCACCAGGGGCTTGTCAACCTAGGACTGGAAGTTTGTTACTGGTACGATCAGCAAGTGAAAAAGAAGGGGTGGGGGGGGAATGCAGCCACCACATAAGGACTGGTAAGCTGCAATATATTACCATTTTTGTTCTAGGGTTTAGAAACCTTTTAAAGCTTTGGCTTGCATCTCCAGTTTATATACATCCTCTGACAGCTATGCTACCACCGGAATAGCTCTCAGGGTAACTTGATATCTTAATATCTCACATGAAGCATTTACATGTACAGTGTGTCCAACGATACAAAGTATACTTGGAAAAATTTTGTGAGTATTTGCTTAATATTAGCTTGGCACGTATCATAAATGTTCAGGCACATGGCAGTTTCTCATTTATTTAGAAAATCATTTCAGCCTTAAAAGGAACTTGCCAGAAAAGAGAGCTGCCATCATTCCTCAGTACTTGGTGAGGAGCTGGCCCCAGAACATATATGCACGCATCAAGTGGCCTAACGCTTCACTGGCTGCTTTCTTTTTTCAGATCAACAACTCAGAGGTGATCAAGTGGACAGCACCAGCTTCCATAGTCCTGTCCTGAAATGTTGTTGCCTAGTTTTCTATGTTTGGGTTGTCTTGTAGCTCTCTGGTTTTCTTTTATATCTATATAGGCTAGACGAGACTAGGGACATGCTGAGGAGTAAAGAAAAGTCACTCAGTGAGCTGCATAAGGAAATTGACCGAACAAGAGCTTTAGAACTTAAGGCCTTCCAGGAGAAAGAGGACATTCGGTCTCAGCTGGAAACAAAGAATGAAGAGACTGAGAAAAAGTTACAGGTAATAAGACAAGTGATAACAATACGGTATTTTTTAGAGCCAATTTGCATATCAAAATTTGACATGCTGCTCCTGTTTTCTGTGAACTTCTAGACTCATTTAGAAAGTCCTAGAAAAGTACAGAGATTCACAACAATGGATCAAAAATGTATTTCACTGAAATCTGTTGCTTTGGGTTACTGTAATCTGCACACCCTTACTTACACTTCATATATAATAAGATATTGGGCCTTAAGCATCTTGCTACATGCAATGCCTGCTGTCATTTATTTGTTTTAGGTTTTTTTTGCACATGGAGTACAATGACGGATATAAGATCTGATGCATACACTGAGCATTTCCCTACTTGGGGCATATGACTGATCCGCACATGTCCTAGGCTGTGGGCAATGGGCCAGGAGATTTAATGGGCATACTGTGCATATTGTCCGGTGTATGAAGGTTCACTGGGTGGGTCTGAGAAAATCAGAAAGGGGCATTAATGATGTGGTCCAAAATGGAAGAGAGAGTAGGAATATATAGTACAGGGTATGCAAGAGAGCAGGGGTAAGGATGAAGGCGGGGCCACTCCTCCCATCCTGAAAGTTTCTCTAGCTAGGCAACAAAACTGAGATTCATGCCAGATAGGTTGAATCCTGGGAGTTTCTCTAGTTGTCACGAAGCAGGTCATTTCTGGTCTCAGTACTGGTGCTTCGTCCTGTGTTCCCGTTTTCATCATTTAACGGTCAGGCCAGTATTATTTAGGGATTCCTGTTATGTCAGGAACAGGGCCGTGGAGTCATGAGTAAAAAATGCATTTACCTCATGTTTATAAGGTTGGGTGTTTTTTCCCTCCTTTTTTATTTTACTTTGGCTGTGTGCTTTTAGACTCCTGTTTGGCTAAATGCCTTTCTATGTGGAGTTTGACTGAATTTATTTCAATTTCCCATTTCATTAAGAGGCTGGGACTTCAATTTGCTGATGCACTTGTTTTTATCTACTGCGCATGTGAGCATGCACATTTAGTTTTCCTGTTTTCCTCAGGGTGGTGTAGTGTGTTTTTATCAGGGGTGAAGGTGGACAGAGCAGTTTCAACTTTGTTTCCTATTTGCCCTCAATTTCATGACGCTTATCGGGGAGAACAGAGATATACCTTTTTTTTTTTTTCCCAAATATTCTGCTGTCTGCGGCAGGTGACTGCGGTACCTCCATATTTTTGCACATGAATATGCCACAATCGCCTCATAAAAATGCACACAGTAGGTGTCGCTTAGGTGTAAATGCAGCGTAATGGGGAGAAAAATGGAACATTTCCTGTATGTATGCAAGTGAAGCATTTGCATTATTTTATAGTCGTAGGTAACATCATTATCATACAAGCAATAAACACATCCATGATTAAAACTGATCATGCTGTTTTTTGTCTGAGATCATCCCCTCTGTTGTGGAGTTAAGAGCTCCCTATATTGACTTTAAGATCTAGCATAGTGTGCTAATGTGTAACATGAGCTACCTGTGTTGTTTTTTTTTTTTTTTTTTAAATCTACTAAATGGACTTCTATATGTCAAAATAGGTGTTACCTTAAATTTTATCGGTGTTTCTCTATGGGTGATCCCTTGCCTGTGTTTCTCTATGGGTGATCCCTCACCTCCCAACTATCTGTATGATGGTTGTCAGACTCCCCAACAGTGATACAGAAAGTATAATATTTTCCTATTTTTAAGAGGAAGGGTTAGGAGCTTTGTTAAGCTTGGTTCTATATATTTAAGGAAATGTCCCCTGTAGTCTCTGGTTACATAGTGTTCAAAGCATACACCTCACAGCGGGAGACAGATGTCTGCGGAAATGAACAGATCCATTAAAAAGTCATAAATGACAATAAAGGCCTATTACTATTTATATGTTAGAACATTATCTTCAGAACATAGAATAAATATCACTACTAAAGTTGATGCAGCTTCTTTAGGACGCGGATATAAATATTAATATAACCAAATCTCATTCTCAAAGGCGCTTTTATTTAATTGGATCGTCCTGATAAACATAAAATTCATGAATCTCAATGAGACTTTCAATTTCCTCCCTGCAGGAGTCCGAATTGTTAAGAAGGCATATTGCATCTCTTGTGGAAGAAAACGGGAAACTACTTGGACATCAAAATCCACAACAGAAAATTCAGTATCTAGTGAAGCTGAAAAAGGACAACAACAAGCTTATTGAGGTATGACGCACTCCTCAGATTAATGCGTGTAGGTGGATTCCAGTATAGAAATGTAAGGCCCAGTCTTACTTATGCATTTTGCCTGATGAGTGAAACCATTGAAATGCATGTCAGCTCACATGGTTTACATTTTGTGTCAATGTGCATTGTTGTCATATGTTCAGGTGCTTTGCTTTTCCACTGATTTTGCATCATTATGCGAACCATCTTTGTGTTTGTTGCTGCACTTGAAAAAAGTTCAGGTTTGTTAAAAGGTCCATTTGTGATGCTTTGGCAGACCATTCAAATTTATTGTGTTGCTCTATCGCACTTTAATATGCAACATAACACAATAATAGATGTACAAAAAAGAATTGGTTCTCAACTGGTGGGTCGTGACCCAAAAGTGGGTCGCGACCCTGTGTTCAGTGGGTCCCTGTGTGCCTTCCACTTTTCTAGGTGACAGGCTCATCAGCCTCCCCCTAGTCAGTTCTTGCACCAAGCAGCCATTCAAAATATGCTGTCCGGTGCCGAGTGTCAGCTTAAGGTGGGGTGGGCTGGGGCTATTGTCATGAGGGAGCTCCATCCATACATGTACTGCTTACAGTTGCCTTGCATCTCCTGTAAAGGTGTCTGAACCAGAGTGATGTAACATTCTGGCTCCCGGTACCTCTGCAGGGTGTGCAAAGGAGCTGTACAAGTGGATGCACGTAATGATGGAGCTGCAGCACAGCAGCCCACACTGGACCCCAGGCTGAGGATCCACTCCAGTTCTTGTAAGATAGGAAGACTTGGTGGATTCTAAAAAAATTGTGTGTTAATGTCTGTGGTTGTGTGTGTCTGTCAGTGTTTTTGAGGGCCTATTCACACTAGTCGAGTACTAGGTCACCCAAACGCATCTCCCACCCACAGTTCTATTGCCCGCATCAGAACGTGTGGTACTGCAATGCCATGTGTTCCATTGCAGTGCAACTTTTGACCAATGGCAAATGTGGGTCCTGAGGTTACACAGGTTGAGAACCACTGGTGTAGGGAATGAACTCTGTCAGTGATCACTGTCTAGTGCACATGTGTCAAACTCAAGGCCCAGGGGCCGAATCCGGCCCACCAGGCCATTTCCTAGACTTCTTCTTTCAGATCTAGGTATTACGTTATTACTAAAACCAGTGATAATCGAACGCAGAGGCAATTATGGTAAAGATTAGATACATTTATATAGTCTTACAGGCCTATTGAGGGCAACCATTATGTTGATGCGGCCCACGATTTAAATTGAGTTCGACACCCCTGGTCTGGTGCCAGTTGCAACAGATAAATCTGGTTCACTTCCTCTGATGGCATTGGGGAATAACTGGTTGCAACAGCATAAAGTAAGTCTGGACAGTTACTTGAATGCACCCCAAATATATATATATATATATATATGTGTGTATGTATATATATACTGTCAACACATCTAGGAAAGCACCTTTTAACATATCAATTGGTGCTTACTTGAGTATATACACTCTGATAAATATGCATTTATGGGATCATTTTTACCAGTTTAGGTCACACAAATCTTTATTGGGTTCTGGCTTGACAAATATTTTATATGTGGAAGGTATTTACTATTTTTGATGCTTTTCTAACAATGTGACTCCTTTCTTCTTGAATCCACAGGAGATAAACAGACTACGGGCAGACAACCTGCTATTCAGAGAAGGCAAGAAACCTGAACCACTTCCTGACTTCTAAAGAAGTAGATCATGTTGGATGCAGACACAGCTGTAATGTTATAAATGGCATGTTTTATTGTGGTGATTCCAGGGCAGTGTATGCATTCGGCTCCACTGACTATATCATTGCCATGCCAGAACCAGCATGCAGCAAACTTGTAATGATGGCCACATTCATATAGACAAGATCCCAAGCAGATGGATGCATGAAGAGAAAAAAGGAACCGTTCTTGTTAATGATCTGTTCCTAATTGGCGTTAACCGTAACATGTTTCAAATGAAATCTCATACAGTGCACTTATACGATTACTTTTCCATGTTGACTGAAGAGCTGCAGTACATGCAAGTAGGGATGCACTGATTTATCGGTCAAAAATGGCACTTTTGGCAAAATGCTGAAAGTGCCATTTTCTGGCCAAATTAGCGGTGCATCCATTCTTTCTCCCTGCTGGGCGCTGCTCTGTGTCCCAGCGGGGAGGAGAGAAACTGTCACAGGCGGGGGGAGAGCGCTGTGAACGGCCGGTGTCTTTCCTCACCGCACTGCTCAGCCTCCTGTCACAGATCGGGAGAGCGGTGTGTGGGTGAAGACCGCTATTGCTGTCATCTCCTCCCGCACCACCCTGCCTCCTGTGACAGCTGTCAGGAAGGAGAGCGGGTACAAACACTCAGTGATCGCTGAGTGTTTGTAAATAATTGAGAACATAATTTACTATATCCTCAATTCTGAATGAATGGGAAATGATCTACATCACCTCCTGCTCATTCATGATTGGGGTTATAGTAAACATATTCTGTTCTCATGTTATGAATGAACAGGAACACTCCGTATAGAGGATTCCTGTTCATTTATAACAGAAGCTGCAGAAAAAGAGATTGAGGACACAAGTCTCTCTTTTTCTATTTTAAAAAGGAAATATCAGGCCCCTGATATTTCCCCCAAGGCCTCTAAAAGTAAAAAATATTTAATAAAATTATTAAAAGAATGAAAAACATTTTCGGTTTCGGCCTGACTTTCTTTTTTTTTTCATTTTGGTTTTGAAGTTTTTGGTTTTTTTGGTGCACCTCTACATGCAAGTGCTAAACAAAGAGGGGGAAGTTTATCAAAACTGGAGCAGATTTGCACTGCAACCAATCAGCTTCTCTGTTAAATTTTCAAATCTTACCTAAGCGCACTGAAGAGAGATGCTGATTGGGTGCTATGGGTAACTGCTCCAGTTTTGATAAATTTCCCCCCACTCTTTAGGACATGTCAAAATGTATTTCCTTCCCCGTTCCTTAGCAATACACAGAATTCATAAACCTAAAATCTGCTCTTGGCAAGCAATGAATTTTGTACTGGCATTTTGTTTTCACACTGTACAATTGGTCATACTCTCAAGTGTGTCATACTATCGTGATGAGCATGGACACCCTATGGAGATCACCTGTCTGTAGCGGGTGCTTTATATTTTAATGAAGTGCCAACTACATGTATGTTCAGTGAGCGCTTGGTGCACGAATGAGCTATAAAGACAGCAAGTGACGGAGGGATAAAGTTCCAGCAGAAATTGTGTTTTAATACCATAAAGAGACCTTTTAACAATACATTTGTAGCAGAACAGATGCTGACCCACAGAACTTATGTCCAAGGTGTCTGAGCAGATTGTGTGATTCGGTGTTTGAGGAGACTATGCATATCCTATACCTGTACAATTGTATAGATTTGTATGTTTTCACAAGCATTAAAACGGCAGCTTTATTTGTCCAAAAGCATGTAGACATGTAAATATTTGTCATGTACTTAAGTCTGTCCCTTTTACATGTCTTGTCCTTTGTGTAGTGTGTTAAATAGTCACCAAGATGTGTATACGTTAGATGGAACCAGGTTGTATAGCTGGGATGAAGACTGAATTTGGTGGCGGAAAAACTTGATGCAAATGTCTATCTCCAATGGTGGGTTTAAATAGGGTATAAACAGTGCGGATTTCAGGGGGTTCCTGATGACCCGGCCGAAATTCACAGTGGGTGCCGCTGCTACACCCTTTGATTTGTCATTTGGTTAAAGTGCAGTTTTACCTCCACCATTCTATTAAATAAATCTCATGATGGTATGTTAATCTCAGCCACAAATAAATGTTGTTTTTTAGATTTTAATAAAGTTTTCTAAACTTTTTTTTTTTTGTTGAGTGTGCTTAATCTGTTTTCAGCATAAATCAGGTTTCTAAATATTACAGTGTGACCATTATACATACAAGTAACATTAAGTCAAACTGCATTGTTTTTTTAGGTGGGTCAGACCGTTGTATAAAATGTGCAGCCCTCCCTAAATAGGGTATAGCAGTAATTGTGCCCAATGTCTTCCTCTATTGTTCTCACCAGTTGCCGAGGCATTTGCCAACTCTGATTTAGAGGCTCTTCCACCATCTAAATCACATGTGTCAAACACGGGGCCCGCGGGCCGAATCTAGCCCGCCACTTAATTTTATGTGGCCCTTGCAGCTGCCCCCCCCCCCTTTGTCTCCACCCCTACCTTGTCTCCAATACTAAAACCGAAGTAGACAGGTCCAGGCAGCCTTCCTGTGAATCGCAGCGCGCGTTTACAGCACCGGCAGCAAATCTCTCCTGTGGATCCATGCCACCGAGACAGACTGGGACTGCTGGGGCCACTTCACACAGCTCTCCTAAGACCCCACACAACCCAGCATAGAGTCTGCACAGGCCACCATAGAACCTGCAAAGCCACCTGAGAGTCCGCACTAGTACACTACTTACCATTATTTTTCCAGGACTTCTACTTTCAGAGCTAGTTCTTACTAAAACCAGTAATAATCAGATGCAGAGGCAATTATTTATTATGATAAAGAGCAGATACTTTTATATAGTCTTACAGATACAACCAGCCATTTGAGGGTAACTATAATGCTGATGCGGCCCGCGATAAAATTAAGTTTGACACCCCAGGTCTAAATGGCCCTGTTTTTGGAACATTTCTGGGCGACACAGGGCCCTCTCTCCAGGCTGCTGTAGGCATATTATTTGAATGGGGTCCGTTCTCTGGGTTTACCATTAATTAGGACCATTCTAAAGCCATAATATTTAAAATCAATTTAACTCTAGGTATGCAAGAATAAATATATATATCTACTTTGGATTTGTATGGATATTTTTGTGGATGTGCACCCGAGCATTTACCATACAAATAGTGCAGTCAGTCTCTCTCTCTCTCTCGCTCATCTCGATCTCTCCGAAAGTAGGTCATGACTGATCAGATTATGGCATTTTATTTTCATTTAGTCATTTCACAGCAGCTGATTTGAAGGAGTTCATGTCACAACCATTTATGGACATTGATACTAACCAGAATGTGTGTGTTAGCGGCAGGGACAGAATTCAGGAATGTAGCAATGTTGATGAAGGACAAAACCTGGCCTGATCAGTACTGTCTACCAACATTTGTTCACATTCTTAAGACCTGTAAAGTAAAAAAAAAATAACTAAAATGCCCTGATCCAGTCAGTGATATACAGTATACCATAAAATGCCATGACTCCCATGTATATGCATGTGTGTGTATATTTATATTGCTTTACCTAGTAAGTAATATGTGTGGAGGACTTGCATTGGCATATGCAGTTGTATGATTGGCACAGCCTTACCACACACAGCACCTAGTTTGTTGACCAACTTCTCTACTACAGTAAAGAAACAGTTATCTTCCCTTATCCTCAAATACTGCACATATGTATATGTAGTGCTCACCCCCGAAAGAGCCGCCAGAAAAACCCAGGTCATCACTAGCCTGTCTAGGGATTACAGGAACCTGCTGCCCCATTAGCATTAACTGCCCTCTTCTAATGACCCGCAGAGCTGATATCCAGGCCAGAAGTATGATGCTGAAGAACTTTATTAACGTATTCATAGGGGAATACAGGGGGCCTAGATATCAGGGTGAGACAGACACAGACTCCAGACTCGCCAGTCACTGTTAGCACTCCAGTGTGGGTCAAATGAAACACTGGGTATTTGAGGAACCTGAATAGGGGTTGGTGTAAGGTCTTCAAAAAGGAGAGACACCAGACTTTCTCCTGAGGTCCATTCCAATCCAGGCACCTCCAGCAGTCATCATCTTCCCTGGTTCTCCTCAATCCATAGCAAAGGCCTCCTACAGGCTTGAGGCCTAACAAAGCATTTCCCGCAACCCCAACCTTGGGGCAGGCTGGACACCACCCCAACCTGGGGGCATGCTGGATTAATCCATGGCTGGATCCAGACTGAGCACATGGCAATTCCTCTGAATATATATGCCCCTGATCGGCTGGCCGCGTACAGCAGAGGACACCGCGGGCTCGCAGGGACAAGGCAAGGGACACTTTTGTGTAATCCCGAGTGTGGCTCGGGGTTACTGCTTTTGGTACTGAAAATTAACCCCGAGCCACACTCGGGAGTACCGCCAGGGAGGTTAAATGAATAGAAGGACAGTTCCTGAATATACCCAAGTCGTATAATACATGCACCACAAATCTGAGTGACCACACATTTTAGACTGCATTGCACTCTGCTGGCTTCCAGAGTCCAAAGCAACCCGAGCACACCGAAAATAAAAATGAAATAACTAAAAATAATACAATTCTAAATAGAACCCTAAGTAACCGCAAGTATTTTTTTTTCCCCATTTCTTTATGTATTCGTAAACTTTTAAGTTGTGTTTGTTTCTGTAGTGCCAATTTTTTTGAAACGCTTTATACCAGATACATGACTGCAGTGCCTTTATAAAATGTACGTTTCACCAAATACTATTTCTAGTTGGCTCTAATTAGATTTATTAACCCTAAAACTTGTAGTTAAGGGCAGTTAACCTGTATTACTTTGTATAAATGTATTCCTCCTTGTCTTTTTTCTTTTTTACTGTTTGTATGTAAACTTTTTACATTTGTACTCATTTATTAAAAGCTGATTTATGGTTAAATCTATTTGTATTAAGAGAATAAAATAACAATGAAAAGGATGTACAGGGCACATATTAAGAAAAGAGAAATGACACATGGCGGTATCACAACAAACCATGGAAATAATTCCACGCATCTGGTAATCCACAACAGATTGAATCTGTACATATCAAGCATTAAAGGAGAACTATGGGGTTAAGTCTTTTCCCCATAGTTCTCCTCAGGGTAACGGGAGGACACAAACTAGCATCACTCTGGGCTCAGTATACTGCGAGCTGTAGCTTGCGGTATACTGAGACGCCGCAGTATACCGCGAGCAGCTGCTCGCGATATACTGAGACGCCGCAGCTGAAGCGGATCCCGACAAATGTGCGTGACTGACAGCTGGCTCTGCCTATCTAGAGGCAGAGTCAGCTGTACCCGCCCCCTCCCGTTCCGCCAGTCAGCGCTGGCAGATCGGAGCGGGGAGGGGGGAATCCAGCCCCTCCCCCAGTCACGGCAGAGAGCTGTGACAGGATCAAGAGGTGAGCGAACGCCGGTATGTGTTTGCTCACTTCCCGATCTACTGAGCCGACCTGCGACATTCTCATTGTCACAGGTCGGCTAGAAAAACACTCACCTCATAGTTCTCCTTTAACAAATACGCCAGGAGGAAAACTGTAAAGAGACTCCAGGAGCGTGCATTGTACATCAGCACGGAGAAGCTAATGTACCAGGAGCATGGGCCTAAATATTAAAGCATATTCCAAGAGATAGTGAGTCTAGAGCAGGTGTAGCAAACCTCCCGCCCCTCCAGCTGTGGTGGAGCTACAAATCCCTTGAGGCATTGCAAGATTCTCACAGCCACAGACATGACTCCCGAAGAGAGATGCATCATGGGATTTGTAGTTTCACCACAGTTGGAGGGCCGGAGGTTTGCTACCCCTGGTCTAGAGGGAACAGAAAAGAAAGGAAACAAAGAAAGAAAAAAACAAAAGAAAGGAGAGCGAGAAAGAAGGCATCGGGGAGCGGGCGGAGACGTCGGTCATTGTCATGTTTAACTTACAGTCTGCGCCTCATGGAGTCAAGAGTTTGAGAGTTAAATCCATGCCGCCCAGGTAGCATAGTAATTTTCATATCAGAGGCTATCGCCCAGATTTCCTCCATCCTC
The DNA here is from genome assembly GCF_000935625.1 of Nanorana parkeri. Lineage (NCBI taxonomy): Eukaryota > Metazoa > Chordata > Amphibia > Anura > Dicroglossidae > Nanorana > Nanorana parkeri. The sequence continues at coordinate 56,573 of NW_017307389.1, forward strand.
ATAATCTCCTTCATAACATTATCACAGTGGGAGACAGACAGAGATACAGTTGTTTTCCAGGACGTCGAAATGACCGGACATGCTGCAGAAAAAATAAAATGAAAGACAGATCACTTCAGCCCCTTCTTGGATCCAGCATAGATAAGACAAGAGAGCAATTTACGGGATAGCTGTAAGAGCTTTACCATATATTCCCAAGTAAATGTCAAAAATGGACGCCCAAAATGGCTGTATTGAGAGGCAAGTCCACCATATGTGCAGGTACGTACCTCTATCAACCCCACACCGCCAACAGGTGCCTGGTACATGTGGGAGAATACTATACATGGTCTCTGTACCAGCGAGAGATATTTTTTTAGTTTTTCTCTTGCGTATAACTTGAGACTGATGATTTATGCACGTGGAAGAAAGCCAATTCCCAATCATCCTCCTTAATGTATTTGCCCGAATCCCTGTGCCATGACTCGACAAACCCAGGCAAGCCTGCCTTACCACTTGAGGAGAGGAGTTTATAGCGGTAAGATAAGCTTACAGAGTACAGAGATGTTTACAATCCTTGGGAGGCCTTAAAAGCTGATTTAAAAAGCTTGGGGTGTGTGGGGAGGAGGGGGCTCACTTCGGCATCCTTGTCTTAGGAGTCAGCGGCCCCAGCACTGGGTTGTAGTGCAAGCATTCAAGAAGAGGGAAGTGATGGCTGATCAGGCACAGGAAAAGGAAGTGTGGGGTACCAGGCAAAGGAGTAGGAAGGGGGTGGGAGACTTGGTACATTAAAAAGGAAGGTTTGCTGAAGGAGAAAGGGGGGGATTTATGCATATTCGAAAGAAGGGGGGGAAATTAGATAGGTTTGTAGAAAGGGAGTAAGCTGATCACTTTGCCTGGATGAAGGAATCTTTTTGGTTCCGAAACCTTGCATTTGTTTTGTTACTTTCACAAAGCACAAATCAACCAACTGCATTCCTGAAGAGAGATGTGTGGAGACTTTTTTTTTTACATTTGATGAACATGGCCCCATCCATTAGTTGTCACAGCCAGGCAGGGCCGGATTTACTCCCCCCGCCGCCCCAAGGCCAGGTTCCACAATACGCCCCCCCCTCCTCATCAATTGAGAATGGCAACCAGATGGCAGGGCGGGGGGGAGTATTGTGGAACCTGGCCTTGGGCGGGGCTAGTTTCAATTTTTTTTTTTTACTGTTTCTTTATTTTTATTGCTTTTTCTTTTTTTATTCAATTATTTCTTCTTATTTTTATTTAATTTTTTAATCAATTTTTTTATTTTTATTTATCTTTTTACTTGTTT
>NW_017307389.1:59976-73239 GCF_000935625.1 Nanorana parkeri
GTATTGTGGAACCTGGCCTTGGGCGGGGCTAGTTTCAATTTTTTTTTTTTACTGTTTCTTTATTTTTATTGCTTTTTCTTTTTTTATTCAATTATTTCTTCTTATTTTTATTACCGCTGCCGCCCCACTGCGCTCTGCCGCCCCGAGGCCGGGCCTCGGTGGCCTTGTGCAAAATCCGGGCCTGCAGCCAGGGCCCTCCCTATAATGAGGCAGCCTGAAGCCAAGTGGGGAGGCAGCAGGTAGAGTGGCAGGACCGCTCAGCTGCACAATGTTTGCAGTGCGTCTGCCACCCCCTTTCTGGCCAGAGCATCCCAGGTTGCTAAGAACCGGGCAGGGAGATGTGTAAGGGCCGTACATATCTCCCCGCCCAGCTCTTAGCAACCTGGGATGCTCTGGCCGTTGTCCCGCTCAGCTCCTGGCAACCAGTGATGTCACTAGCTGCCAGGAGCTGGGCAGGACGCCCGCCAAATGATGCAGAAAGGGCTAGGAACACCCTTGGTCACAGGGTCACCTTGCATGCAAGGTCTAATGTCGGTATGGAGTTTGATGGAGATGTCTCAATAATGGGTGGGAGATTAGGCTCATAAAAGGTGGTAGGGAAGACCTAGGCACATAAGGTGAAAAGGAGGAAGGGGCATTAAACACATGTGAAGGAAGGGGATAAGGTAAGGTTACCAGATTATCATCATGACCATGCCCTTTTACTACACCTAGCAAACCACACCCCCATTTGTAGCCACACCCACACAATCATGCCTCCATTTTTTTTTAGCATACCCTGGAACAATGGATCAGACTTTTGGAACAAAAGGCAGATATTTAAGTCATAAAGACAAAATGCCCTGGGCACTAAGAGTAGTGAAATTGTGGGTCAGGCCAAACTGTGGTAACAGTGGAAGTGGCTCAAGGGGTATGCGTAAATAAAACCTGAGCCTACTCTGCCATGGTGCATGACGGCAGTGGGTTCACAAGGGGGGGTTGCGCCCCACAGCAGGTGACACCATCAGAGGGGGTGACACCAAAATGGCAGTCATTTTGGTGACAACCCCTCTGAAAAGTTAGGCATGCGGTCATGGACCGAGTGCCCGACAGCTGCATGACAGAGGAAGGGACTCAGCGGCCAACCGGATGACTGTCCCCTCCTCTCTCCGCCGGCGCTCATTACCTAGATGGCCGCCGGCAGTTAAGTGTGCATTACGGTATTACACACGTGCATGATGACATGCCAGCAGGTGACACCACGGCCTGGGGACGCCTCTGAAAAGCGGACGGAGTGCAGGGTCAGAAAGGCGTAACACAGAACACATTCAGGTCAGAATTGCGTGGCATAGAGTGCATGCAGGGAGCAGACCACATGCCCTCAGAATGGAAAGGGTAAATTGCCAGGGGGCCTTGCCTGCAAAGCACCTTGTCCTCAAGATGCCTAAGAGGATGTGGGGTTGGCAGAGGGGGACATATCGGAATCTGGAAGCCCCCTTTAAAATAAGGGGATCAGAGATATCTGCTGCCTCAGGGTGCAACGTGCCCCTTGTTTCCCATTCACACAAAAAGGAGTGGAGAAAAAACAAACGGGGTTTAAATGATTTGACTGAAGTGACACAACTTACCACCATTTTATGGTAAATTATAAGTAGTTTTGCTGCTTGCAGGTCTCAGCAGAATCCAAGGTAAAGTGCAGGCCAGTTCAGACAGCGAGGGAGGGATGAAATATCCCCTTCTCTTACCTGTACGATGACATCTTTCCAAATAACGAGTGGGCACTTTAAGAAGAGATCGCTCGTTACGTTGCAAAGTTAGCCGGCAGATGTGGGGTTATCGCCGTGAATACGCGCATGCGCAGTCCGGCCAAGGAAAACTACAGAATTACACGTGATACTGAATCTACTACTACACCGGAAGCTGAAGTTGGACGGTGGGCTGTGCGGTTCCATGTGGTCCAGCTGGGGATGCAGCGCGGTGGCCGGGCTCCTGGGGGCGCTGGCAGCATGCTCTGCCAAACTAGCGCTCGGAGCGGACTACCTGAGGGAGCTGTGTGTGGCGTACGCCGGGGAGCGGGCGGAGCTCTGTGATTGGGTGAGGGGCTGTCAATGGGGGGGACGCTGTCACGTGGGGAGGGGGTCAGAGCTCTGTGACTGGGTTAAGAGCTGTCACTCTGGGGAGGGCGCCCAACTCTGTGATTGGGAGAAGAGTTATCATTTTGGGGAGGGGGCGGAGCTCTGAGTGGGTGAAGAGCTGTCACTCTGGGAAGGGGGTGACGCTCTGTGATTGGGTGAAGACCTGCTACTCTGGGGAGGGGGTGGAATTCTGTGATTGGGTGAAGAGCTATCACTCTGGATAGGGGGCGCAGCTCTTTGGGTGAAGAGCTACCACTCTGGGGAGGGGGTGGAATTCTGTGAGTGGGTGTGGAGCTGTCACTCTGTGGAGAGGGCACAGCTCTGTGAGTGGGTGAGGAGCTGTCACCCTAGGGAGGTGGCGGAGCTCTGTGAGTGGGTAAGGAGCTGTCACCCTAGGGAGGTGGCGGAGCTCTGTGAGTGGGTAAGGAGCTGTCACCCTAGGGAGGTGGCGGAGCTCTGTGAGTGGGTGAGGAGCTGTCACTCTGGGGAGAGGGCGCTGCTCTGTGAGTGGGTGAGGAGCTGTCACTCTGTGGAGAGGGTGCAGCTCTGTGAGTGGGTGAGGAGCTGTCACCCTTGGGAGGTGGCGGAGCTCTGTGAGTGGGTAAGGAGCTGTCGCCCTAGGGAGGTGGCGGAGCTCTGTGAGTGGGTGAGGAGCTGTCACTCTGGGGAGAGGGCGCTGCTCTGTGAGTGGGTGAGGAGCTGTCACTCTGTGGAGAGGGTGCAGCTCTGTGAGTGGGTGAAAAGCTGTCACAGAGATAGATACTGAGGGAGCACTGGTCCCAAGAGTATGTGTGACTTGGTGTGGTCTCTGATCTTGAAAAGCAGCTCTCTATCATTAGGAGTATCCCATGACTCCCTGAAATAATCCAGAAGAAAATGTAGAGTGAGAGCACCTCAACCATATAACTAGACCAGTATAACTTTATTAATCTTGGCACAATGTCCATAGAAAATATCTAACGCGTTTCGGGGGCTGCAACATACCCTTCATCAGGGCTTACACTGACAATGAATGGTGAAGAACTGGGCAAAAAGTATAAAACATCAGTGTTTAGGCTGATGACAGTGCAGGCACCAACTGACAGCCATGGGACATTTACACATGATGTGTGTATGGGGCATAAGGGCTAATGCACGCAGCCAATTACTGGCCAAGGTCAGTGTATTTCTGGGGTGGGTACAGCCATGTGCTTCTGATCAGCTGCGGGCAGGAAACCTGTACAGATCAGTGCCTGGGTGAAACTGATTGCATGTAATCCCTCATGGATGAGTATTTTTGCAAACTCCTTTTCTTGGGGGTCCATTGAGGGACACAGGTCTCACCCTCTGTGTTTATGATCATGCTGTTGATACTGCTTTGGAACAAGACCGAGGCATGCCGGTTGTAGGAGAGTTAATACTCTGGGCTGACATACAACATTTTTGTTTGTCAGTGTCCATTCCTCCTGTAGGCAGCAGTATAACCCGAAGGTTTAAGACTTCCTGTGGCCCTCAATAGACTCCAAAAAAAGGATTTAATGGTGGGTACAAAAGATCCTACTTTTACATTTGTGAGTCCAGTTTGTTCCTGCTGGCTTTGTGGATGAAAGACTCGGAGAAAAGTAAACTATGTCCTTGTCATTGCAGATCCACCTCCTGCTTCGTCTTTGCTGTATAGGACTTGTGTTCCTGTGCAACGCTGCTATGTGGACATTCTTTGCCAAAGCATTAAGATCCTCCTCCTCTTCAGCAGCTGCAACTGTAACCACAACTGCTTCAAATTTTATTTCATCTGTAAGTAGTTCATTAGAGGACGGCTATGTTTCCTTTTCCCTTCATTTGACATTGGTGTGCTTGGCATCAGTATAAAACCCCTCTCCCCAATCGTGTGCAGTGGCGTCAATATAAAACCCCTCTCCCCAATGGTCTGCAGTGGCATCAATATAAAACCCCTCTCCCCAATGGTCTGCAGTGGCATCAATATAAAACCCCTCTCCCCAATGGTGTGCAGTGGCGTCCATATAAAAACCCCTCTCCCCAATGGTTTGCAGTGGCGTCCATATAGTACCCCTCTCCCCAATGGTGTGCAGTGGCATCAGTATAAAACCCCTCTCCCCAATGGTGTGCAGTGGCATCAGTATAAAACCCCTCTCCCCAATGGTGTGCAGTGGCGTCAATATAAAACCCCTCTCCCCAATGGTGTGCAGTGGCATCAATATAAAACCCCTCTCCCCAGTGGTGTGCAGTGGCGTCAATATAAAACCCCTCTCCCCAATGGTGTGCAGTGGCGTCAATACAAAACCCCTCTCCCCAATGGTGTGCAGTGGCATCAATATAAAACCCCTCTCCCCAATGGTGTGCAGTATCGTCAATATAAAACCCCTCTCCCCAATGGTGTGCAGTGGCATCAATATAAAACCCCTCTCCCCAATGGTGTGCAGTATCGTCAATACAAAACCCCTCTCCCCAATGGTGTGCAGTGGCATCAATATAAAACCCCTCTCCCCAATGGTGTGCATTGGCATCAGTAAACGTCCCTTTCCCCAATGGTGTGCAGTGGCATCAATAAACACTCCTCTCCTCATTGGACTCTGCTTATTGTAAATCCAGGCTTAAAGCCCAATTGGAGGGAGAGAGGGAAGGGGGAGGGCACCGCTGACTCTGGCTCTAGAGAGGCAGAGCCAGCTGTCACTTAGGCAGTGGGGGTGGATATCAGCAATATTGTTGGGATCTCTCCCGTTTGCAGCGCAGCTCTGCACGGTCACCATAAAGCAGGCATTAGCCACTATATGCTGACTTTGGGTCACAGATATCCAGTAGTAAATCTGGTCCTGTGACCCAAAAGAGAACTAAAGCAAACTAAAAAAAATAGATTTGGTTTTACTTTGAAACGATTTGCATACACATCTTTTCCCTTCATGGACAGAATCTAGTGCCCTTCTAACATACACATCTTTTCCCTTCATGGACAGAATCTAGTGCCCTTCTAACATACACATCTTTTCCCTTCATGGACAGAATCTAGTGCCTTTCTAACATATACATCTTTTCCCTTCATGGACACAATCTAGTGCCCTTCTAAGACACACATCTTTTCCCTCAATGGACAGAATCTAGTGCCCTTCTAACGTACACATCTTTTCCCTTCATGGACAGAATCTAGTGCCCTTCTAACATACACATCTTTTCCCTTCATGGACAGAATCTAGTGCCCTTCTAACATACACATCTTTTCCCTTCAGGGACAGAATCTAGTGCCCTTCTAACACACACATATTTTCCCTTCATGGACAGAATCTAGTGCCCTTCTAACATACACATCTTTTCCCTTCATGGACAGAATCTAGTGCCCTTCTAACATACACATCTTTTCCCTTCAGGGACAGAATCTAGTGCCCTTCTAAGACACACATCTTTTCCCTTCATGGACAGAATCTAGTGCCCTTCTAACATGCACATCTTTTCCCTTCATGGACAGAATCTAGTGCCCTTCTAACACACACATCTTTTCCCTTCATGGACAGAATCTAGTGCCCTTCTAACACACACATCTTTTTCAGGCATTTCTGGGCAGCGTGCTGTTTGGAGAGTCCCGCGCTATTCTCTGGTGGTTTGGAATTTCAATCACTCTCTGTGGACTGATTTTACTGCACACGTTTTCACCACAAGCAGAAGAGCCCGCAAAAAAGAAAAGTTAGAAGAGGCCATCGTTTGGATGATCAGTTTTATCTGGGTGCTTTGTGTACTTGTGTGCTTCTACCTGGGGGTCTTGAGTCTCACGTCCTCTGTTTCCTGCACAATTTAGGGGGGCATAAATGAGCAATTACAGCAACACAACCAATAAAGTTACCTTCTGTTCTGCCTTTGTATGGCAATGTAACAGGTTCCCTTTACTGCCACCCTCTCCAACTGTGCAATCTCAGCCTCCTTTACTTCCCTACCATTCTGTTTGGTCGCCAGGGACAAGGAGAAAATGGAAAGTAAGCAAAAGCAACAGGGTAGGGTGGCAGTTAAAGTAAATGTTCAGTCAAAATGTTGTTTTCACCAGATAACCTGTGCAAAAACCACTGCAATACAATAGAATAGGCAACCTCTGCATTCCAGCTGTGCTGAAACTACATATACCATCATGCATCTGCCTCTGGAAGTCAGGCTTGCAATGCCTCATGGGCTTGTAGTTCCATAACAGCTGGAGTGCTCAGGTTGCCTACCCCTGCAGTAGGACAATCCTCGGGCCCAGCAATACACATTCACTTTCCCCGATTTTTATTTCTGTCTCTGTCCCTGTTTCAGATTTTCCCTTACTTCCTTTCTGATGAAATCATTGTCAGCACGACAGGAAGTGAAGGTATATCTCAATGGAGTCCCAGATAGAAGTACAAACCTGTCATGCGTTCTTATCTTTCCCCACCCTATTCAATGGTAGAAAAATTGTTTTTGGCTTTACTTACACTTTAAGTGACCCTGCATAATGGCAAAGCACAGGTTTACTGTATTGCTCTGTATGAAATTCTACAGCTCCATCTTGGGCAGGTCTCAGGGTGAGACCCAAGAGATTATTTACCCAAGAGACCTTTATTTTATTTGTTCCATATTGGACACATCCCTGCACTGCTATTTTCTAGACAGATAAAAAAATAAAGATTGATGTTTTTGTTTCTACAAAGATTTATTGACGTTGTCCTTATATTCATAGTATCCTATCAAGAAAATAGTTATATGAAGGAGAGAGTAAAATATACTCTTCCCAATAGTTAGAGCCGGGTGTGACACTGCATCTGTTACACAGCGGCTTTATAGATTGAGAACTGAGCAATCACAAACTGCTGATCGCTGAGATCACGGCTTCGCCCTGCAGAGAGCGGTGACTGTCAGTCACCGCAGGGATTTCCCCCTCCCCTTTCTCTGTTTCCCCAGTGCTCATTGGAGGGACAGACAGGGGAGGGGGTGGGCACAGCTGGCTCTAGAGGGGCAGAGCCAGCTGTCAATGAGGCAGCAGTGTGGATCCTGACAATATGGTCGGGATCCTTCCCGGCTGCAGTGTGGCTCTGTGCTGTCAGCATACAATAGGCAGTAGCCCACTATATGCTGAGTTTGGGTCACAGACGCTAGGTAACAGCAATGAGCCTCAGAGCCTTGCGTCGCTGCAGTGCAATACACTGTTTACTTGATTTGCTACATGTCCTAGCAGTGACCCGAGTTGATCCGGTGTGGAAAAACGCAGGTCACTGCTGAATGTGTGAACCTGCCCCCCTTTGGTTGGCCAGAGCTGAATACTGTATTAAGGATAGGGATGTCATTTTCTGAGATGCTAAAGGAACACTTTTATCAAAACCTAAAATTGTGTAATACTGTACTTTATTGTTTACATTTTGCAATGGTCATTTTACCATTGATCTGGTTTCATATACACTACCTGGCTAAAAAATAAAGTCACACACTCTAATATTTTCTTGGACCGCCTTTAGCTTTGATTACGGCACCCATTCGCTGTGGAATCGTTTTGATAAGCTTATGCAATGTTACAACATTTATTTCTATCCAGAGTCGCATTCATTATTCACCAAGATCTTGTAGTGATGATGGGAGAGTCGGACCACTGTGTAAAGTCTTCTCCGGCACATGCCAAAGATTCTCAATGGGGGTAAGGTCTGCACTCTGTGGTGGCCAATCCATGCTCCCTGAACCGCTCCTTCACAATTTGAGCCCGATGAATCCTGGCATTGTCATCTTGGAATATGCCCAATGTGCCACCAGGGAAGAAAAAATCCCCTGATGGATAAACCTGGTCATTCAGTATATTCAGTGAGGCAGATGACCTGATAAGCAGAGCCAGCTGTCACTCACGCAGCTGGGTGGATCCAGACAGTATTGTCGATATCTGTCCTGGCTACGGCGCTCCCAGTATATCCGCTATATAGCCTGCTATATACTGAGCTTTGGGTCATGGGAGGTTAGTATATGTCTTCCCATGACCCTAAAGAGAACTATGGGGAAAAACACTTTCCCCATAGTTCTCTTTTAATGTAACACATTGGGTGTGTTATGGACAAGAATGGCACATTATCTGCACTTCTTATAAAAAGTAATTCTGTCACGAGTGAAATACAGGGGGCTGCCATATGTGATCTCCTCCTGAAAATGTTAGTTGGCCAACTGTTTTGCTGATCCACTTGATTTAACATTTTATGGGTTACTGATGAAGTATAAACATACAGATCAGGACTGTGCACTTATCCTCTATGCCCCTCCACTGACCTGAACTACCACACCCTCCCCATGTACGTACATATCTGGATGCTCGAGCTATGCCCCCCAGTGTTTGTTTACATCACATACCATACATCTGCACTGGCCACATCTGAGCAGTGGCTTCCGATAGTCTTCTCCAGGGCCATGAGGGCACAACCACCAAAACTAGGAAGGATGCATTAAGTAGAGGCAGGGCAGGTAGTTTAGGTCGGGCAGAGGGGCAGAAAGGTTAAGTGCCTCCATGTTTTTCTCATGGCAGGTCTGTTTTAAAGGCCCAATTTTTTATATGAGCTAACATACTGTATGTTAATGATCACGTTTACACTTGTAGTTGTGGTTAGATGTTTCGTTTTACATTTTCTTCTGCATATAAATCACATGTGACAGTTGGCAGGAACAGTGTGTTTGACATGCGGGAAAGGTGTACTTCACGTGCACTGACCCACCTAACAACTTTTACGCCTTTTAATGTTTTATAAACATTTGAACAGTGTATCATTTTCCCAGCTTGCTATGAAAATCCAAGATTATATTACATCTTTATCTGGCACCAATCCATCTATTTAACCCTGTTCCCTGCTGGTGCCCATTCACACCCATGTGAGCATGGCAATACACATGCGTGGGTATAATTGGGTCCCATTCGATATCTGTCCTGGCTACGGCGCTCTCAGTATATCCGCTATATAGCCTGCTATATACTGAGCTGTGGGTCATGGGAAAACTTACCCTTGCAGTGAGGCTACCCCCGCACTTCAAGGGTTAAGTGCTCATTTAGGTCTAGGGGCTGGAATAAAGCATTTACTTACCTGATCCTGGCTTCCACCGAGCTGCTAGACAGTTTCCCACAGCCTCTTCTTCCCCGGGCTCTGGCAGTCTAAGGACTGCTGACGTCATCACGACTTATGACCTTATGACCGACAATCCATTGACTTGCATTAGACGTGAGGACACTGAGGGACATTTCATAGCTGGAGCGGAAGGGAGAGAGTTGAACGCTGATCATCGCAGTACTTGCAGGGTGGGGGTAATCCCAATTGGAGGTTTTGAAGGAGTATGGAATGGTTTATGTCTGTGACCCCTATTGGGGAGATTTCCTCTCACTTCTTGCCCTCGTGAAGCCCACAAAAGGAATAGGGAGAGTGGTTGTCACTGGGACATAGACAGCAATATAAACAGAAGTTCTAACCCTTCCTCACTTTTGGTTTTATTCTCTTTTGCATAGAAGAGATTTCAAACTTCTTTCTGTCCTGAGAGTAAGGGGAAATCTCCCCATAAGGGCCACAGATGGCAAGTAAATCCTACAGAGGTTCTAACCCTTCCCTACACTTTCCAAAGCTAAATAAAATGTTTTGTTGGCGTTGTAAAAGAAATATGTAGGCTGCCATTGCTGATGATGCTAGTTATCTGCCTGTCATGTGGATCCTCGAGCTTTAATACATTCTGTATTACTGATCTGAGGCAGTATTAATTTGAGGAGTTCTGCCTTCACTTGGGGCATACTCGTTCTGAGCCAATGAAACATAATACCCTGTTTCCCCAAAAATAAGACCTACCCTGAAAATAAGACCTAGTACTATTTTTGGGAATTGCTAAAATATAAGACCTACCCCAAAAATAAGACCTAGTTGTGACCATTCCCAGGGCTGGTGGTGGCATAAGGGGGGAACTTGAAGAGCCGCGGGAAAGAATCAGCGGTGCCAATGAAGCCATCGCTGGAGGAAGCGAGGCGGCAGCAGAGGGAGCAGAGCCGCATAAGCCGATGCTTTCTCTATAGCGCCGGCTCCCGTCACTGGTGGAGTGATACCAAATGCACTCCGCCTGTGAGGAATCGATAGTGAAAGTGCGTTCCGCTCATTCTGGCTAGCAATTGGTTACCAAATTGCTCTTGGAAAGGTACGGCGGTTACCAAATTGCTCTTGGAAAGGCACCACTGATTACCCTGATCACCCTATTCTTAACTTTGCTATTCTGGAATATTTAATTTGGATTTGCGTTAACTTTGGATTGTTGTACATTAAAAAAAAAAAAATAAGACCTACCCCGAAAATAAGACCTAGTGTGTTTTTTTGAGCCCAAAAAAATATAAGACAGTGTCTTATTTTCGGGGAAACACGGTATTAAGACCAGAGGATCAGCATGGCAGTCAAGCTTTCAAGAAGCTGATCATCCATGGAAGCCCACCTATTTCTCTCATAACATGTTTCCAGACATAATTGTCGGGATCCGCTTCAGCAGCGGCGTCTTAGTATAGCGGTATATTGAGCCTAGGGTGATGGGAGGACGCTAGTTTGTGTCCTCTCGTTACCCTAAGGAGAACTATGGGGAAAAGCCTTAACCCCATAGTTCTCCTTTAACTTCCTCCCCACTGTAACCAATGAAATATATATATATTTTACTGTTTAAAGCCCATTCCGTGTGCACCTTACTGTAAAGCTGGTGATGAATTGATGAGTGAGTTTGTCATCTGTTTTGCTTGACTGTTTTTGTGCAGTGATGCATGGGGGGTCTCAGCTGCCATTAGGATGTGCGGGATCCATCCTTGTGTGTCTCTGTGCCTTTAAGGGGGTTGGGCTTCCTCCTGACAAACCTGCACCCAATTTTATCCTCTGCCCCATGTGCTCCAAGATGGAGGCTCTGATAGTTTAGAGTTAGGACCGCACTATAAGAGGTGCCTTGTCGCGGCTGTGCGGCTTTCACATTTTCTGCAGAAGACGTGTATCCAAACCTCTGTTTTTAACCTTAGTGTGAGACAAGTTTTTTTACATGCTAGCTTGTGAGTGTGCCAGGAAAACTTTTTGCTATTTTTCTAAAATATTTAAGCATGACAAGCTGCCAGTTAGTATATCCTCTGAAGGTGAGGTCAGCAGTGGTAGGCTACATATTTATCTCAAGGCAGGTTTCATTTAAAACAAACCTGCGCTTTGACTATGCAGCACCAGGAGATGAAGGAAATATCTGGTACTTCCAGGTATGGAGAAGCATGTGACTATTCAGCACCAGGAGATGAAGGAAATATCTGGTACTTCCAGGTATGGAGAAGCATGTGACTATTCAGCACCAGGAGATGAAGGAAATATCTGGTACTTCCAGGTATGGAGAAGCATGTGACTATTCAGCACCAGGAGATGAAGGAAATATCTGGTACTTCCAGGTATGGAGAAGCATGTGACTCGGTCATGTGGTTGTGCTCAGCCAGTCCATAGCCTGATGTAAACTATGACTCCAATCACTCAAGCAGTAAGTGAAGAAAGCACCCAGAAACTGAGACCCCCAGAAAGAACCCATAAACACAGCCTTGGCAGCACACAATATGGGATACCTTTAATAATTTATCACAGAAATTATGCCATAAATACAAAGGCAATAAAAGAGTGATACTGAAAGGCCAATTATCCTTCTTAATGCAGTAAAGCTGCATCTACAGGAATAAAACTTTAACTGTTAAGTACTGCAGCAAAGTTTACAGTACCCGGTCCCAGCAGCACATATGAGAGTTGGACCGCTGCTGTCACACATATTGCAGCATCCCAACTCTCCCGCACACCTTTCTGAATATTGTTCCAATCCACAGCACTGATCAGGGATCTAGAGCACCATTGATTAGAGCAGTGTCCAGGATAACTCGTTGGACCACTGGAAAGCCGGGGTGCTTTTTGTGTGTGAAAGCCACAATCAAGCTCTCCTACGATCTGCCAGCACAGATTATTTCAAGGCATAGCAATTCAGAAAAGTATTGATAAAACATATTTATTAGTGTACAGTATATGCAACCTGACTACATTACAGTAATAAAGAGGGTTCAATTGAGCTTAAAGTACAAAGAATCACCTTAATGGACAGATACACACAGTCTGTGACCATGGACATTGTCACAAGCATTACATTGCTTTTCATACACTGTAACAATGTTTAAAATAGCATGCTGCTTTTAATGGAACCCGTGGTGAAGTGCTGACCATACATACTTACCTGAGTTAACCTTGTCTTGATTATGTCAAGCCACAGCCACCCTTGGAAGCTCCATGCATTGTTGGACAAGGAGTTGTCCAAAAGGTGATGGTATGTAATAGAGGTGGTTTTGTATTTAAACATTATAGTATGTAACTTGCCCAAGAACAAAGGATTAAGAGCAAGCAAAACTTTAGGTAGCAATTGAAGCAGAAACACAGAGTAAATGTAAAACAATTATATAAAAGGAAAGTAAAATAATTGCTTTGGGAGAGATGCATACAATTTGTTGACTTTTGTCATACCCCCCTATATTTACACTTGCTGTCTACGAGCCAAGTTTCAGATGAAGAACAATAATAAATGGCTGAGCCTCCTAACCAGAGTGTAATATAAATGGTAAGAGGCATACAAGCCACACCAAAAGCAAGCACAAATGTGCAAACTGGAAAGGGTGGTGAAAAGGTTAGTTTAAATTAGTCACTGAATATTGATTTTATTGTTACTTAAAAAGTCATTCTGAGCAAAGTATGCCTGGAACTGCCACCCCAACTGTAATCATTTCCTTACCACAACATCACTTCACATTTAACTTTCTATAACCCTGTCTGTTCTGTGCTGGCAGATCTCATTGTCAGTTGTAAATTCGATTAGAACACTGTCCTAACAAAAGGTTAAAGGAGAACTATGGGGTAATTGTTTTTCCCCATCGTTCTCCTCAGGGTCACGGGAGGACATAAACTAGCGTCCTCCCGTGACCCAAAGCTCAGTATACCGCGAGCTACAGCTACAGCTCGCGGTATACTGAGACCGCCGCAGCCGGGACGGATCCAGACAATACTGTCGAGATCCACCCAGCTGTGTGATTGACAGCTGGCTCTGCCACTCTAGAGGCAGAGCCAGCTGTACCCACCCCCTCCCCCGTCCGTTCCTCCAGTCAGCGCTGGAGGATCGGAGCGGGGGGGGG
>NW_017307389.1:73506-76493 GCF_000935625.1 Nanorana parkeri
GGGGGGGGAATCCCTGCAGGGAGCCGTGAGTGACAGTCAGGGAGATGATCGAGAAGTGACCAAGCGACGGTATGTGTTCGCTCACTTCCCGATCTATTGAGCGGACGTGTGACAGTTTCATTGTCACACGTTGGCTCGAACTATGAGGTTGAGTGAAAATCACTCACCTCATAGTTCTCCTTTAAAGATCTAGAAGCATTGTATGCTCATGAGATGAAGTTCAGTCTGTCCCTAGTCTTTCAGTGGGCACAGACAGAGCTTCCTGTCACTTGGAAATTGCAAAGGCCTTCTACACAAACACATCTGAAGGGTAATACATTATTTTTCGTTATGCTGTGTGAATGGGAACACATAACAAACATATAGAGGGGTTTTCTCAAATGTGAGTGCAAAAGTGGAAATACACTTTAAAGTGTATTCAAAGCCCAAACTTTTTTTTTAGTTTTGGATAGATTGTTAAGAACCCCTATCAGGTATGTATTGCATCCCAAGTCTCTGCTGGGGAGATGTATCTTAATGGTCATTTTGAGAGAGACAGAAAGTAAAAGGAAATGTAAACTTTTACTTGTGAATGTAACCCTGATTGTTTTACCATGGTTACTATGACTACATTGGTCCACTGGTTAACCCACATTGCAGCAGTCCCCTTCCCCATCTTTCTCAGCTCGAGGGAATGGATGGTGCTCTGTGCAATCTTTGCCTTGGGTACCAAAGGACCTTGTCCTGGCATTGACCTCATAGTAAACCCATTCTGTTGAAAAAGAACAATTAAAGTTGTGTTCAATAAAAGCTCACGGACTGGAGTTTACAAGACTCTAGCTTGTCAGCAATGTCATTCAGAAAGGACTTGTAGAGTCCTGATACCGGCATATCTTAGTAAATACACTTCTTGAGAGGAGATGAACTTGCTAAGCACTACCTGACAGCTCTTCAGCTAACGGGAACTGGGAGAGAAATCTCTGCTCCTTAATGAAATAGGAACTTTTCATGTTTGCTTGTGTAAGCTTTGATGACAATTACATGATCTAATGGAGTGCTTTGGCACTGGCACAGGCACAGCATTCTTTAGTGTCATCCATTGAATAGCATAAAGGCGCCTTTCTCATTCTAAGAAAGATAAAGGCATAACATTATGTTTAGAGACGTCAGCCTTATCATTTTAAAGTTTACCTGTGGGTCATTGTACCCCTTAAAGGGTCCTGAAGTCCACAAAGCAGGCACCTGCTGTTGCATATATATTGTATGTAAAGGGATGGGAAGGGAAGAGCTGGGAAGGGTTAAATCCTCTGCCAAGTTTTTAATGTGCTCTGGACCCCCTCTGAAAAGATTTACTCTCTCTATTGGTCCTGGTGACCAATGTCACCACGACAGAACATAAAGGAAAATCCAGAGAGCATTGGGGTTCACCTTTACTGGGTGTAGTCAAACATGGTCACATCGGCACCCAAAACTCACCTGAATTGCAAAGTTCTACTCCCTGCAAGTTGCTACTGTATTTTAAATTTGGCGTGGCTTTGTGGGGCTCCAACTTTTGACATGATCTGTGAATGGAGAACCAGCCACCGCGGCAGAGGACTTGTAGTTCTTAACGGAATACCAGTGTGGTGATGTCACCACATTTGTAGTCCATTCATTCTTCCTCCCAGCCATGTTACTGAATGTCCGTACGCAGTCTGCAGGAGCCAGAGGATTTGACCCGCAATCTCCAGATCGTGGTTGCAATGCTTTACTGACTCCAGTGCAAAAAAATAATAAAAGGCCATTATATTTCTTTTATGTAGGTGTGTGCTTTTATATTATTTTAATGTGTCTACCAAAAACTAAAAATGTGAATCGTTCCTCTACAGCAGGGGTAGGAAAACTTCGGTCCTCCAGCTGTGGTGCAACTACAAGTTCCATTAGGCATTGGAAGACTCTGACATGACTCCCAGAGGCAGATACATGATGGGATTTGTAGGTTGACCACAGCTGGAGGGCCTACAGTAAAGTGAATACAGGCAATTTAAAAAATAATTTTCAACAAATAACACTTTCTAAAGTTCAGCAAAGGCACGAGGAAGGCCCTGTATGTTGCTGTAACTAGGTAATAAGCTGACATTCATCACTGCTTTAACCAGTGTTACATTCTGAGCAGAATAGCTGCTGGAGAGGCAATACCCACTCGAAGAAAGGGTCTGAAGGAGAATAAAACACAGCCTTCTGAAGAATTTTTGAGATTTATGAGTTGCAGAAATAAAATAAAAAAATGGCCCTCTCGGGTCAGTTAAGAATGTACAGTATTCATAGCAGAAACATGTAGCACAAGGGGTCTATTTATAAACAATTTATAAACAATTTGTAGGGGTTTTCACCCTGTGAATCTCTGTGTAAATTCCTTCCAAGTAAATTGAGGCAAAAACAAATATTATTAGCAGTGGCGACTCTAGGAACAATAGATACAACAGTCAAATCTGGGGGGGCACTAATAATTTTCATTGCATGTTGCAACCGCTGGGCACCGATGAGCTGATTTAATTGCGGATGGCATTGGCACCCCGCGGTTGTAACATGTAGTCCAACGCCGCCCACAATCCTCCATACCGCAACGGCCGGGCGCCGATGCCATCCGCAATTTAATCAGCTCTCGGCGTCCGGCAGTTGTGGAATACAGCAGGGGCTGACTAGCAACTTTTAGCCCAGGGGGCAAGTACAACCCAGAGGCCCACGGTGCAGCAACTTAGCCCACCCTCCAGCTCTGCCTTTTCCCCGCCTTACCCCCGCCCCTGGCTGCCATTTTTGGCATCCATGTAACACTAGTGTGAATGGTCGGTTGATGTGAGGACTGGTGATGGGCTCGGGCGTGTTCGCAGCTCCACGTGCCGCGCCCGCCAGGAAGCTGACAGCGCCGCAGCGCCAATGACAGGTACTGAGACATTATCCCAGTCCGCAGCTGCAGAGATCGGGATATGTCTCAGTGCCTGTGATTGGCGCTGTGGCGCTGTCAGCTT
>NW_017307389.1:76769-110973 GCF_000935625.1 Nanorana parkeri
CGTAGTCACAAACCTTGATAGAACACCAGTATCTGTGTTTAGTATTGGGGCATTTTCACAAGTATGGGTACTCATGAAAATGCCCAGTATCTGCAGAGATATCGGTATTAGTGCCTCCCTACTTTTAAGCATTCAAGCCTGGGACACTGCAAATGAGAAAAGGCGTGAGGAGTTTTCATTCTGTAAACTGTAGGATGGTATTAAAGAAATATATATATTTATATTCCATGAAAAAAAGCCCCATAGTAAGCCCTGTCTGTAGAATAAATAACCATTATGGTCACTAAAGTAGCAGTCACTGTATAACTTTATTAGTTGTTGCTGCAGCTGGGAAACAAACAGTTAAACCCCTGTGCTGTCCATGAGGTTCACTATCTGCTGAACTGGTGGTCTAGAAATCTGATAAGGATTTAGCTGCACAGTGCACACTCCCGACAGTACAAAGATCTTTAATTCATGGCATTGCACCCAGGATCACTCTCTCTCTCTTCCCCCCCTCCCCCCTTACCCTCAGAACTCCGGTGGCACCAAGAGAAGTGCTCTGACAGTTCACAGACTATGTATTCACATGCCCTGCATCTCCACCTGGGACCAGGAGCAAGTGCTAAAAAACGATCGTCCTCTAAGAGCAGAGGGAGAACTTACTGTGAGGAGCTCCACACACTGCATGACAGGCTCACAGTCAGGCTCAATGTGGACCTAGCATTGGATATATTTTATCATGTTAGGTGCATGCATGCTAAATCATGTGTACGAATAATACTTCCAGGTATTTATTACCTCAGAAAACACGGTAATTTCCCTAACAAAGCCCGTCATCTGTGTTTGTTTCCAGAAGGACGATGCCATCATTATTTAGACATATTAGTATCCTGACAGGTTCTCTTTCACACAATATATTGCTCCTTGTTCTTTTATTATATTGGATGCATTGTTTACCTCCTTGACTTCAGATAAATATTGCCTCATTGGTAAATTAAGGGTGACGACAGATCCCAAGATGTAATACAAATAGGCTGGAGCATTCGCACTGCTGGGCAGACCTCGAAGTGACTTACACAAGAAGACAAGTCATCCAATTACTGGCAGTGAGTGTGTTCAGTATGTATATATTTACAATTACTTTACAGGGTATGCTTTGCAATAGTATATAGGCGTCAGGAAAAAATGCTGAATTCATGTTCATATTTACTCTTCTTCAAATGTATATTTCTACAGTTTTGTATAGTTTTGCTATTTGTATCTATCATATTATTCTGCATATCTGTACAGTGTGCTCTATTAATGATAAGCCCACCCTAGAAACACATTTTGTTAATCCCATAATAACTAGCAGTAAGGCACGCATCTTCTTGTATTTAACTAAAGGAAACCTATACTAAGAAAATACACAGAGGTTGATATTACTGCCCTCCTGCTGAGAATGCTAGTTGCCTGGCTGCTTATTGATTCAGTGACAGGTAAGGGGTAGACGATCCTAGGATTCCAAATTTTACCTGGGTGCACATCATGTCAGCACTCAAATGTTGGTAAACCATTTCCTCTGCAACAAAGTAGGTTTTATAGACAATTTCCACTGTAGTGCTACTGACATAAAAACCAACAGCCTGAACATTTTTTAAATACATTTCCCAGATGACATCAGGAAGTTCAGCCAAGATGCAAATTTTGGTTTGGTCTGCATATGTTTGGGAGTGCAAGTACAATTGCGGTAAATTACATAATATGGTAATATTGAATGTCTGCACACTACCAAAAGCCCTTCTAACTACATTAGCTATATCATATAAAGCCAACCCTCACTATGCTAGCTATGCACAATAAATGCCCCTCTAACTATGCTAGCTATGCACAATAAATGCCCCTCTAACTATGCTAGCTATGCACAATAAATGCCCCTCTAACTATGCTAGCTATGCACAATAAATGCCCCTCTAACTATGCTAGCTATGCACAATAAATGCCCCTCTAACTATGCTAGCTATGCACAAAAAAGGCACCCCTAACAATGCTAGCTATGCACAATAAATGCCCCTCTAACTATGCTGGCTATGCACAATAAATGCCCCTCTAACTATGCTAGCTATGCACAAAAAAGGCACCCCTAACAATGCTAGCTATGCACAATAAATGCCCCTCTAACTATGCTGGCTATGCACAATAAATGCCCCTCTAACTATGCTAGCTATGCACAATAAATGCCTCTCTAACTATGCAAGCTATGCACAATAAATGCACCCCCAACGATGCTAGCTAATAGCTATGCACAATAAATGCACCCCTAACTATGCTAGCTATGCACAATAAAGGCACCCCTAACTATGCTAGCTATGGATGATAAAGGCACCCCTAACAATGCTAGCTATGCACGATAAAGGCACCCCAAACTATGCTAGCTGTGCACGATAAAGGCACCCCTAACAATGCTAGCTATGCACGATAAAGGCACCCCTAACTATGCCAGCTATGCACAATAAATGCCCCACTAACTATGCTAGCTATACACAATAACCCCCCTCCCCCAACTATGTTAGCTATACACAATAAAGGTAACCCTAACTATGCTAGCTATTCAGAATAAAAGCACCACTAACTATATTAGCTATACACAATGAAGGCAACCCTAACTATGCTAGCTATGCATGATACAGGCACCACTAACTATATTAGCTATACACAATAAAGGCACTCCTAACTATATTAGCTATGTACAATAAAGGCACCCCTAACTATATTAGCTTTACACAATAAAGGCACCCCTAATTATATTAGCAAAACACAATAAAGGCAACTCTAACTATATTAGCTCTACACAATAAAGGCACCCCTAACTATATTAGCTAAAGGCACCCCTAACTATATTAGCTCTACACAATAAAGGCACCCCTAACTATATTAGCTAAAGGCACCCCTAACTATATTAGCTCTACACAATAAAGGCACCCCTAACTATATTAGCTAAAGGCACCCCTAACTATATTAGCTCTACACAATAGAGGCACCCCTAACTATGCTAGCTATACACAATAGAGGCACCCCTAACTATGCTACCTATACGAAATAGAGGCACCCCTAACTATGCTAGCTATGAACAATAAAGGCACCCTTAACTATATTAGCTATACACAATAAAGGCACCCCTAACTATGCTAGCATTCAAGGGCATTTGAGGGTATATTTTGCATTCTGTAGAGCAACCCAAGGGTTCCTCCTGACATAGCTAGGGGTTGCTTTAGCAGGAATCAGTGAGCAGATTGATCTCCTACCTACACTTACCGCCAATGCAAGTTTTCCACTAACCACCAAGGTAAGGGATTGCTTCTACATTGACCACCAGTGTTGAGTTAGAAATAGATGGTTTACATGTTGTCAAATTCCTGCTGAATCAGGCAGAACTCACGCTGATTTTAAAAATCGACTAAGTCGGATGGAAAATTATAGATTGAACAGTGACTGCAGCCTATCAAATACAGTCATTTTTCGGGTATTTAGGCAGCCTGAATACAATAGCGGACATTGAAGATCCCCGTCTTTTATTGTTGATGGAGGAGTGTATTGATTTTCTCTTGTTTTCTCATGGGCTGAACGAGGGAAAACAAAAACGTGTATGGTACCACCATTTTTACTGTCTATTGTATTGAGCAGGGCTATTCAAAAGTGATCTGCCCCGGGTGTCAAATACGCTAGGTACGCCACTTTATTTCTGTATTTAAACCCTTCTACAACATATTCATCACGCTCATAGTACATCATTCATGTACTATGAGCTGTAGGCATAATCTTTTTAGCAGGGGTTTCCTGAGACTTGAAAGTTATTTCAAGGGTTCCTCTAAGAAGTATAATACAAGTACCCCTAAAACATATCTAAAGTCCAAAACAAAAATTTAATATATTGCAGATTACCGGTTCTCAACTGTGGTGGCTGCACTCTTTTTTTTTTTTGTGTTGAAATTGCCAGAAATGCAATAGCTTTGTTACTTCCTATAAGAAGAACTGGAAGCAAAAATATGCTTGTCTTTCTTATGTAAACCACTAATCCCGTCACTCCATATGAAATGGAGATGGAAGCAAACAAAGGAAGACATATTTAAAGTCCAGCCTTGGTGGTTGCCATGGCTCCTTCCGTAGATACAAGTTTGGACCTGTTTCAACTCAAACCAGAGCTACTGTTGAGTAGGTTAGTTTTTCATCCAGTCCACCCAATTCCTTTCTGTAATTTGGTGATTATAAACTGCACTTGCTCACTCACAGAAAACCAGATGTACAATACAAAATGTCAGTAGACAGAATTTTTTCACAGACTAATGAAATTTATACTTACCAAGGAAGTTTGAATGTGATTGCTCATGCTAAATGTAGGCATAGAAGAAGCACAGGCTTAAGGAAGTACATTCCTAGCTTCCTCTATGGAGCTGTGTGTGCCTAATCTTCAGGAAATGACCCAGAATTCAGCATGAGCTTGCAGCCCTTACTGAATAGTAGTCGGAGGTCACTGAATGCTTGGAATTGATGCCTGGAACTGTGATGATCAATGCCAGGTAGGCTTTCTGGATCATTAACAAAGTAATTGTTTTTTGTTTTATTTTTATTTCTAGAAATGGCTTTGAGAACACTTAAAGTGGACTTTATGAAGCACCAGAATGCCTGTAATCACAACACCTCTGATTATGACAATCCACACCTTATTCTGAGAAGAGGACAGAAGTTTACTTTGAAGGCTTCCTTTAGCAGGGCAGTGACTCCAAGGGACAAAATTGTCTTGCAGTTTACTACTAGTAAGAACATAACATTATCTTTTCACTTGTGGATGATGACTTGGAGCCAGCCTGCCTTTTCGACAAACTCAATATGGCAAGGCATGCTAGTGAAATTGTCACCTTAATATATAGTACTCATTATCTGTCTTGCGCCCTAATTCTTTCACCACTATACAAAATCAGTTTTGAAGCATATTGTATTATTGGCCTGTATAGCCATTGTTCTAATGTTTGCTGGAGGTTTAAAATAAACATGAGGTGTGTTGTGGGCTCAGGGATCCCAATTGATACTTCTAACGCAGACCTGGGCATTTTTATGGCTCGCAGGCCACATCCGGCCCTTTGGATGTCCATGTCTGGCCCACGGTCTGCACCTCTGCTCAGCTATAGCTGGCTGACAGTGAATGTGCTGGCCTTTAAGGCCAGTGCATCCACTGCAAGCCATAGCCAAGCACAAGCCCCCTCCTCTTCTGTCGTTGGTTGCTAGGACCGCTGGAGTTCTAGTAACCCCTGGCATCCTAGCAACCAATGATGTCAAGTGTCCACCTCCTTTGCAGTCATCAGTTGCTAGGACCACCGGTCCTGGTATATTATTCAACTTTTTATCTTACAGATGTTTTTAAAGTAATTTAGCATTTTAGCAAGGGAGAGGGGGCAGAGCTTAAAAAGCAGATCTTCCATGTTTGGTATCCACACCATAAATGTCATTAGTACACACACTGCTGGGAGGCTTTGACAACCTTAAAGCAGCCTTTCACCAACTCTTAAAATGCAACTAAAGCAGAAACCTTTTTTTTTTGTTTTAGATAAAGTGAAGAGGGATTAGAACAGCAGTCAGGTTTTTATTGAAGTCTGTCTTCATTATGGAGATTAATTCTCTATTTATTCTGGTGACTGTTATCACTAAAATGGAAAGAAAATCCCAAATGTTGGGTTATCATCAGAAAAGGAATAGATGGGAATCTTTTAATGGGAACGCTAGTTCTGATGATCATGATGACCACCAGGGATTTTCCTCACGTTGGAGGGATTTCCTCTTCCTGCTGTGACTATTAGACAGGAAGTGAAGGAAAATCTCGCCAATGGTACACACATTTCCAAACAAAATGGCCAGGAGCTATAACCCTCCCTTACTCTATCCAAAACAAACAAACAAAAAAAGTTTTGGCTTCAGTTCTTAACTATCTATTTTCAGATAGTCCTAGATGTACAGTATCTATTTCAGAGATCAATATTTAATACAAGTATGGCAAGACTGTTGCATTTTACGTGTTAGTGTACAATTTATATTGGATTTTATCTTTTATCTACAAAGAAATAAAAAAATAGAATATGACTGAATTGTTGAACATCATTTTTTATCATGCAAATGGTTTTTATCTTATAGGCTCCCGTCCTTCAAAAGCAAATGGATCACTTGTACAAGTTGACGTAAATCAAGCTGACCTGAGAAAAGACTGGAGTGCTACAATCTGCGAGTGCCATGGCAACGAGGTAATTGTGACAGGTTTCATAAAAAAAAATTTTGGCGCTTCAGTTATAGGTGAACGTTAGCACTCCTGTAAGATTTCACGTTCCAGTAATTTAAAATGCTCCTGAAAGCCAGTGTAATGTATATTTTGTTCCCCTCTATTCAATATTATTATCTCTAGATTTTAAGGTGTTTATTAATTACATAAGATTTTTAGCTAAAAACTTTTACAGGAAAATGCATAGTGGGTTTGTTCATATTTTCGTTAATGTTTAATTTTTTCGTATTAAAATCATGCTGTTTTCTTTTCAGCCAGCAGGTGGAGCTCTGGTCTCCTTTTCACATGTGAAGCATTGTGTCACTCTTAGCTATGCTAAAAGAAGCTTGCTATTTATAGAACTCAATGAGTTCACCACAGCCCGCTTACATGCAGCAAACCTTCGCTGCTGCACCCTCTTTTGAGTGTCTCTCTTCTTAGATAACTCATAGTAATGTGACATACCAGACTAGTAATAAGCCTAGCAATACATGACAAATATAAAATATTAATTGGAAAGAAAACAGTTTTATACATACAGTCTGTATATACAAAAAAAATATATATACATGTATGTGTATATATATATACACACACACACACCCAGTCAGTCATAACATTAAGACCAGCCACCTAAAATTGTAGGTGTAGGTTGCTTGCCAACAAAACAGCCCTTTTTTTGCAGTGTGGTGCGGTGCAATGCGGTGCGCATTATCCTGCTGAAGGAGGCCACTGCCATCAGGGAATACCATTTCCATGAAGGGGTGTACTTGGTCAGCAACAGTGACCGTTAATGATGGGCTCCTAATCGGGTGACCACTGTGCCAGCCAATCAAAGTGATCACATGATCGGGAAGCCCACCTCTGCCTCCAAACCTTTTAAAGGGCTGGCAAGAGCCAGCACCAAGGTGTTAAGGTGTTTTTTTGTTTTAGTCTTGGATATAGGGAGAAGGTTCAGAACCCCTATTTCACTTTGTGAATTGTCTCTTTATTTCCTATCCTGGGGACACAACTGATTGGAAATGTCCCCAAAACAAGTGAAAACCCCTCCTTTGGAAGTTGTCAGCAAAACAGTTGTCCTAACTGGGAAATTTCCCTCTTCTGTTCTTTAGTTGATTTATTTTCATGTTAGATCTGAAATGGCACACGTCTCGGGCTGCAGCTAATGATAATTTTCCTATTATTTTATTTATTTATTCATTACTTTATTGTTAGGCGCTTTGGGGAAATGTGAGGGGTCTAAACAAACCCCTGATATTTCTCTTTTGAAATAAAAAAAAGAGATTGAGGACACAATCTCTTTTTCTGCAGCCCCAGCATTGAATGAACAGAAATCACTCTGTACAGAGACTTCCTGTTCATTCATAAATAGAGGAGATATGAAAACAGATACTGTGTCCAGAATCATGAATGATGTAGATCACGTCCTGTTCATTCATAATTGGGGATACAGTATCCGAATGCTATGCCCTCAATTATTTACAGACATCGTAGTGATCAGTAGTGATCACTGCGATGTTTGAATATTACAGGAAAGGATCAGCAAATATTTCACATATCTTGATGGTGCTGGACCAGATGTGATTCAGAGGGGTGCTCATGATGACTGCAATGAATGGTGCTATGCAAACTCAGTAAAATGGAAATCAGCAGCACTTCAAAAATGTGTTACCAAGATTTATTAAGAACACATAATTTCACAATGTTCCCAACATTGTGTAATTAACTAATGTCATGGTGGGAACTGGTGCGCGGGAATTTCCCAAGCTTTAACCATAGACAGCTTATTTCAATAACATTTCCTAATGTGGTATTTGAAAGAAAATTAATGCTTGGCAACCATTTTATAACTATCACTGAATTAAAGTGCCCCTATGTGTCTTGCAAGTTGCTCATTAGGTCTCTTTGTGAGTTGTTGCCAATTACAGAAATGCCAGTATGACATAGCCCTACCTCTCAGTGCATGGGCAAACTAGGATGTGAACACCCTGTTTGTTGTGAAAAAAATAACCCATATATTTTCTTTTGAAGTATACAATCTCAGTCAATAGTCCTGCCAATGCCATCATTGGAAAATACCAGCTGAGTGTAATAACAGGAAGAGGCATTGTATACATGGCAGGGGATTGCTCCATTTACATCCTGTTCAACCCTTGGTGTGAAGGTAATTATTTTACTGGCTGAATGTTAGGGACACATACTTGAACATAATAGTAGGTTATACATTGGGACCACCTACATAACATTAATAGCCTGGGATGTCAAACACACCTTTTCTACAATATATTATAAAAATGTAGTAGAGCTATATATGTAAGAACCTTATTAAGATCTTGGGTAACATTTTTTTAATAATAGATTTTTGGGTTACATGTTCTGTGAGGGACTTGGTCAGCCAAGTCTGTTGAAAAAGTTTCAAATTTAGTTCAGGTCTATGTGCTGAACCATCTGCATATTGCACAACTTTTTTTTTTTTTCAAGCTTGTAACATAGAAACGTTTTTGCAACACATTTTCAGTAACAAAAAACACCAATGGTTTCTATAGAGAAAAGCCAGCAGGACAGGTCACCTAGAGCTTGTGATTTCAAATATCTCACTTTGTATCTGGTGTCTGCTCTCTCATATGGGGGCTTGTTTAGGGAAGACAAATAAAACAGCTTGTGCCACAGACCTGAAGCCTGCAGGTTACTGTAGGTATTACTGTTTTAATGAGGTGGTTACTTTTCATGCCAGACACGCAAAACAGCTTGTTTTTTGTGGAGTCTGGTTAAGTTTGCCATGATTCTGAGAACAGGATGGCCAAACATAGTATGGATCCAAAAGCAGGATGGCCAACTATGGGATGTATCTGAGAGCAGGATGGCCAAGTATGGCATGGATCCAAGAGCTGGATGGCCAAGTATGGCATGGATCCAAGAGCAGAATGGCCATGTATGACATGGATCCAACAGCTGGATGGCCAAGTATGCAATGGATCTGAGAGCAGGATGGCCAAGTAGGACATGGATTCATGAGCAGGATGCCCAAGTATGGCATAGATCTAAGAGCAGAAAAGCCATGTATGACATGGATCCAACAGCTGGATGGCCAAGTATTCAATGGATCTGAATGGATCTTGAATTTATCTGATGACAAAGTAGTGCATGGATTCATGAGCAGGATGGCCAAGTATGGCTTGGATCCAAGAGCAGGTTGGCCATGTATGACATGGATCCTATAACTGGATGGCCAAGTAGGGCATGGATTCAAGAGCAAGATGACCTAATACTTTTCTTGATGGAAGTGGATGTCAAGGATTTAACTTTGTGTAGTGCATCAAAATAAGAGATTAGGTTAAAGCCTGAAGTTTAATGTAAAAAAAATAATAATATAGATACATTGAGGATAGAGCAAAATGATAAATCGTTTTTTGTGGAAAGAGTTTTATTTAAGCACCACTATTTTCTGTTAGGAACCAGCATTTTCTCTGCGGTGTCCAACATGCCCCTTGCTTTGTAAGTGTAAGACTCAGCAGGGGGCTTGTTCCTCTTTTTATATTTATATCCATGTCTACTGCAATTGATGATCTACTTAATGCATTAGAAAGCTTACACTATTAGCCCCTTAAGACCTGAGCATTTTGTCATGCATTCTCTAAAGCACAACACCTCTCAGCATGAAGAATCCTATGTTTTTTATTGGTGCTTGTTCGCGTCTGAGTGTTATGTCGCTTGTAACTCGAAAAATTTGTAACATAATCTTTGTTGAGACAAAATCACAGGCTTTTGGCCCCATAGACTTCAAATGGAGTGCTTGAAAATGCTAGTAATGCACATTTTCTGCAGAACTTTGTGCCTAATAACTATCTCCTTCACCTAGTAACTATCTCCTTCTCCTAGTAGATATCTCCTCCTCCTAGTAACTATCTATTTCTCCTAGTAGATATCTCCTCTTCCTATTAACTATCTCCTCCTCCTAGTAGATATCTCCTCCATCTAGTAACTATCTCTTCCTCCTAGTAGATATCTCCTGCTCCTAGTAACAATCTCCTTCTTTTAGATATCTCCTCCTCCTAGTAACTATCTCCTCCTCCTAGTAACAATCTTCTTCTTTTAGATATCTCCTCCTCCTAGTAGATATCTCCTCCTAGTAACTATCTCCACCTCCTATTAGATATCTCCTCCTCCTAGTAACTATCTCCTCCTCCTATTAGATATCTCCTCCTCCTAGTAGACATCTCCTCCTAGTAACTATCTCCTCCTCCTATTAGATATCTCCTCCTCCTAGTAGATATCTCCTCCTCCTAGAAACTGGCTTTGCTTTGTCTCAAACAACAACACTTAGGGGAAAAAAACACATAACTATGTATAAAAAAGCTTAAAAAATGCCTGAAAATGCTCACTCTCATAGTGTGAATGGAACTAAGAAATATGATACAAGCTACAAATATGAAAAAATATATTTTATGTTATCAGATGATGCCGTATACATGCCAGGTGAGGAGGAAAGGATGGAATATGTCCTAAATGACACAGGATACATCTATGTGGGCTCAAGCACTAAAATTACTGCCAGGCCCTGGAATTTTGGACAGGTAAGAATCCTTTGTTACATTCTGTGAAATTTAACTATAAATGAGTAGCAGTGCTGTCAGGTGACATTTGCACATTAAACTATTCCATGCTAATATCAAGGTCACATATATAAGGAAACATTTTAATTGAAATATCAGCAAATTCTATAAATATTATAATGTGTGTATCATTTTTTTAAAAAACTACTATTTTAGCCTTGACAGAAAAATATTAACAAGACACTCATAAAAATGTATTTCCCCTTGAGGGAGAACACATTATAATTGAAGCCATATGATGAAACTAGGGACACAAAGCTTTGTATTTCTCTGCAGATAGGTTAGTGGTCCATGCACCCCTGCCAGACAACAAATCTAGGTCCGAATTTCCATGCCAGGAGCTGGACACTTTAAGTTCCTTCATACCTAATAGTTATGATATTGAATGAAGATAAAAATGGAACTGCCTCCACAATATTAAAATGAGATGTAATAGTTAATACAATAGCTAATAGTTTTCTTTCTTTATTTCTAGCATGAAGTTGATGTACTGGACTGCTGCATGTATCTTCTTGAACACAGTGATCTCAAAGCTTCAGCGAAAAGGGATCCGGTCATTCTGTCAAGAAAGTTCTCTGCTTTAGTAAGTTTTATGAAAAGTTTTAAATGAGGTGCTGGACACAGATCCTCGGCCAGTGGAAAAATATCATCGATCGAGGCTACTGGCATGGGTACAGCAGCTCTACACAAATCTGGGGATCCCCAGGAGGTAGTGTTACCCAAGCTGAGAAGTCTACATGTAAACTTCTCAATAGTCTAAAGGCTTTTATTATTTCCACAAATAGGAATGCATGAAGCATCCAACGTGTTTCAGGGCAGGTTCACACTATTTTCTGGACCAGATCTGCACCAGATCTGGAACGCACTGCGTTGCATTTTGCTGCGTTTTTGCAGCGTTTGTGACGTGTTTAATTTTAGGTCTTGCTTGGGGACCTCTGCAAGAACTACAGATAGCCAGGAAAAGAGCAGCACAATGCTTGCACATAAGAGACATGAACTTACCACATCTTTTCTTTTCAGAACTGCTCAAATGATCATAGCCAGGGACAACCTGGGCAGCAATGCCTCTCCACTTGTCCATCTTCCTATTATTGTTTTTATATTGCTCATGCCTCGGATCATAGAGCTCTGGGCAGGCTTCCACAAGTTCTACAAATAATTCGGTGTCCACTTCAGCCATCATGGTTCCTATCTTCAAAAATCTCTCTCTCCACAGAAACAGGAAGTCCAGGAGTGATGAGATCATCCAAACCAGCCCCCAAATTTTTTTTTTCAAATTGCGTTGCGTTCCGGTGCGTTCCAAACCAGACAAAATGTGACATGCAGTATTTTTCTGGTCTGGTCTGGAGCTAGCTGCAATGGGGGGAACTGAGGCCAAGAAGAGCATAGGGAAACATTGGGATGCATTTTAGGTCCAGAAACAATCTGGTCTGATCTGGAGGTGGTGTATATGGGCCCTCAGGAGCCAAAAAAATCCCTTCATCAGGGCTTCAACACTATCAGAATATCTATTGGACTCAAAGCAAAAAGCTCCTGGGTATATGAATCTATTTGTAAATTTATAACAGGAGAGAAGTCAGAAAGTCATCATGGCAGTATAGCCTTGAGCTATGCCAGATTTACCCTTAGGCACAATCGGTCCAGGCCTGTAGGTGGCAGAAAAGAAGATAGGCATCTGTTGTTTAAAGAACACAAAAAAAAAATATTGTGCTGCAGAGCTAGAGCCAGCAGGATTCTGTATGTATTACTGTTTTAATGATTTGGTTATTTTTCATGCTGACCACTCACTTTTTGAGGCTTTTTAAAAATATATTTCTATCTAATGATCCTGCCAGTAACATGCTGCCTGTCCTAGGGTGGCAACGCTCATTTAATGTAGCGTTTTTATGGAGGAGGAGCATGGTTGTCACCCTAGAAGAGGAAATAGGTTAGGGCTATCATTCTCTTCATATGCACCTCTCATTCTCTTCATATGCACAGCATGTATTACGTTCTGTAGTTCACAGAGGGAAACTGAGCACAGCAGATAATACTGCAGAGTCCATGTAATACAGGACAGCACTGGATTTAGGACGAAGCAAAAGCAAATAAGAGAAGTTCATTGTTAGGGTTTACATATACTTAATCAATAAGGTAGCGCAAATAAACACAATGAAAATAAAGCTCAGCAACCATAGCATCCAGTTAGATTTCCTACTGTCATTGCTGCTGTATGGTCTTCTTCAGTGACCAAGACTACCTGTGTGTTATGAAGATCACCACTGGTCTTTATACTGCCTTCTAATGTGACACTGAATACTGATTTTGAATTCTTTGAGTAATAGGAAATATATTTTCCCTGAAGGTGAATTCCAATGATGATAATGGAGTCCTGACTGGTAATTGGTCAGGCATGTATGATGCAGGTATTTCCCCCACTGCCTGGACAGGAAGTAGCGCCATCCTACAGCAGTACCACAAAACCAAGAGGCCTGTTAGGTTTGGACAATGCTGGGTGTTTTCTGGAGTTCTAACAACAGGTGTGTAACAAAAACAGTCTTCTGCCCAACTGCATGCTTATTAATAGCAGTCAATATTGTTTGACTGCTATGTTTAAAAAAAATTATTTAGGCTGTCAATTTGATCTAAAAGGTCTAATATTAATTTGCATAGATAAAGCATTAGTCCCCCCAAAGGTGATATATAAAGTGCAACTGATGTCAAGATATTTTGTTTAGTTTTGGATAGAGTGCAGAGAGAATAGAACACCTGTCAGGTTTTTATTGTTGTCTCTGTCCCTCATTAGAGAGATTCTTCTACAGTTTTTGTTCTCGTGACCTTTATCATTGAAAGTGAAAGAAAATCCCAAATTTTTAGTTGTCATCAGAATAAGAATAGATGGGAAATCTTCCAATGGGGACACTACACCTGGTGACCCTGCTGACCACCAGGGATTTCCTCTCACTTTCTGTGATGCCACTGGTTGCCAGGAGCTGGATGGGACAAGACAAGAGCTAGGCAGAGAAATGTGTATGGCCTTTACACATCTCCCCATCCGGCTCTTAGAAACTTGGAACGCTCTGACCAAAAAGGGGGCCGCAGCAGTGGCGTCACTAGGGGGAAGTGGGGGGTGCGGCCTGCACCCGAGTGACACCATTGGAGGGGTGGCACCAAAATGACTGACAGTCATTTTGGTGTCACCCCTTCTGAAAAGTCGGGCACTCGGTCATGGACCGAGAACTAGACAGTTGCACGAGAGAGGAGGGGACCCAGCGGCATACAGTACCTTATCCCGCCGGGTGAACGTGTCCCCTCCTCTCTCTGCCGGCGTCCATCATCAAGATGGCCACCAGTAGGTAACAGCGCGGGACGTCATCACGCACCTACACGATGGCGTCGCAGGTCTGCAATGACGTCACACGCATGAGTGAAGAAATCATGGCGGAGTGTCATCAGGTAACAGCTACGGGAAGCTCAGGAAGCCCCAGGGCTGCAGGGACACTACAAACAATGTGCAGCCATGCTGCTCTGCCTGCTGCCCCCCTTACGCTACTCAAAGAGATATAAGAGATACTCATTATAGGGATGGCCCTGCTTACACTACACAGTTATTGGTAACATTTTTGCTGTAACAGATCATACTTCAAACAATATATAAGTGTGTATTACCAGTGTTGTTCAGTATAGATTTACCTCTTCTTTACTACTTCACTAAAATCTGTTTCCCTGCTCTAGTTATGCGATGCATAGGAATCCCAGCAAGAAGTGTCACTAATTTTAACTCCGCTCATGACACTGAAGAAAATCTGAAAATTGATTATTATATGAATGAACAAGGAGAAACAATAGACGATATCTCCAGTGATTCTGTATGGTAAGTGGCTTCTTTAATGACAATCTCCATGGTTCAGTACTGGTCCTAAAAGATTTTCTACTTTATTTTACCTATATGTTTTCTTAAAGTGATATCAAAGTCAAAAAGTTATTTCAAATGCTAATTAAATCACTTACAATGGAGGCTGCTTTATGATGTCTCAAAGTTTTAGTTTCCTGCAGAATCAGCTGGTCCCCTTAGCACTGACCCTGATATCCTGTTTTAGAGTGGCTCCTTTCCCTTGCAGGGTCCTATGGATCCCCCCTTGTGTGTGTGCTAGTAAGCTGTGTGTGTGTGTGTGTCTCCACAAACACACAGACACAGCAGGGCAAGCCACTCCCCTTCCCCTGCTCCCCTTTCTTAAGCTAGTAGATGGACAGCTAGTAGATTTTCCTCCCTTCTCCAAGCTAGTAGATGAACAGCTGCTGGAGACTGAGCTCTCCCTTGTGATCTTGTGCTGGACAGGAAGTTCAGGGAAGCCGAGGTGAGAGAGATGGAGCTGTTCAGAAACATGATGATTGTAAGTCCTTGGGGGAAACTTTTAAGAAATCTTTGCTGGGCATCCAGAGCTGACTGGAGGAAAAGACGGGGGAGGGGGGCGGGCACAGCTGGCCCTGCCTCTAGATAGGCAGAGCCCGCTATCAATCAGCCAGCTGTGTGGATCTGGACAGCATTCTCAGGATCCGTCACGGCTTTTGCGCTTTCAGCATATGGCAGGCAATAGCTCGCTATATACTGAGTTTTGGGTCACAGGAGGACCTTAGTATATGTCCTCCAGTGACCCTAAAGAGAACACTGGAAAAAAAGGTTACCCCATAGTTCTCTTTTAAGCTCTATGCTGTAGGGACTTTTCTATGGGATATTGCTGTATGCGACTGAAGTTTAAATACATTACGTTGTTTTGTTTATTTCATGATATGGTCTTGACTGTTCCATACTTCCATATTGCCTTAGGAACTTTCACGTGTGGAATGACGTGTGGATGAAAAGACCTGATTTACCTAATGGACATGATGGCTGGCAGGCAATTGATGCCACCCCCCAAGAAAAAAGTCAAGGTAAGGTGTAGAATTACAAGGAAGCAATCACTATTTCAACATGCATGCTGTACTGGTCATATATCTGCCTGTTTTTTAAACTGTCAAGATGGAGCTAAAGGCTATTTCTGACTCATGTAGCTAATTCTGCCTAAATCTGAACTCCATTTTATTTGAAGCCTGTGGACGTGCATCTAAACAAACTTCCCCCTGTGAACAAAAAAAGTGAACCGTGAAATCACAGCACACAAAAACGTGCACAAGGGTGCAAGGTCCTTCCAAAGAAGGGACCTACTTCCCGACCCCCCGGGGTGCAAGGCTCCTGACAGGGGTTGAGATACTTTGGACCACCAACCCGAAGGCCGATGGTCCATTTCCTTTGGGGACCTGCCGAAACAGGTCCCCCACAGTACTTGGCAAGGGGGCTCTCCCGAAGAGAGACCCCCTTCCTGGGTGGGAGGAGACAGAGAACCCCCTACGAGGCACAGAATCTCCTCCCAGCGTCAGGAATAGGCCCCGAAGAAACCTGCACCTTTCGCATCTGTGGGTCAAATTTAAAATAAAAAAGTGCCAATCGTGCATAGAGTGCATAAATAAATCTAAAGTGCCAGTGCACCACGCTGACAGGCCTTAGGGGCCGGAGTGCAAAAATATTGCCCCGGACTAGCCATAAGGCCTGACCAAGAGGCGTTGTGCAGAAAAAGCAATATGGTGTGTGACCGAGTGCTACAGTGAATCATGTGGGGTCCCATACCCAAGTGACTTTCTGAGCACCCCTGGGACGCCACCCCCAGGGGGCACAACACCACGGGCATCTGCCGCCCCCGAACCCTCGAGCCAGACCAAGCTTCGCATCTGTTCAGTCAGAAAGCCATGTACTGAGCGGTTCCCCTCTCACAGGAAACCGCCCCACACGCTCTTTCACTCCAGCGAGTACTCAGTAACCATCCCCCGCAAGGACGGTTCTTTTCCCCACCGAAAACTGATAAGAACAGATACTACACTTGTTCTTAGCCAAAAGGCCGAGAAGCGATAACTCCAGCCTTACCTTCAGTTTTGCACAGTTGTACCGGCTCCTCTCTTGTAATGATATTGCTTACTATCATTTTGCAGCCCACTTTAAGCTTCTCACAGGGTGCATTTGACGCTATAGCAAGTCATATAGAGCTTGCCTCATTACCTTGCTAGATAACATCTAGCATCATCCAATCCTTTCCTTTCCAGCTTTACTGTCTATGGCTTACCCCTTAATTTGATTTGAGTCCTTTCAATTATGGGGGCTCATTATCACATGTGGGCATTACCTAGGAAAGTCTGCATGCAAATACAGTCTGCCTAAGAACACCCACTCCCCCAAAATGACATCTATCATGATATGGATGGATGCATTACTCCTCTCAAGAGCCAGTCCGCTGCTTGCATCAGGACTACTTAGAGGAGTACTGAGACAGGGTGCTGTATTGCTTTCAGGAAGCTATGTACAGCATGCTGCCATCCCCTCCCACCAGCTATAACCTGCATGCATTGCATAGAGAAGCACAAATGCATCTAAAATAAGGTATGCCATTGAAACAGAGAAGTTTTGTTAAAAAAAATTAATGAGCAAGTTAATTAGGGGGAAAGGAGAAACCAAGAAAGGCAACATATAAGCAGATTAAACTTCAGCTTTAAAGAGGAACTGTACCCATATCTTTAAAATAACAACAAAGGCACCTTTAGAAATGTCTCGTAATGACAATGTACAAACACATACTTCTAGATCATTGCAGGCTTTGTATTCTTTGCATCCCTTATTTTTCTTTTCTTCCCCAGTATTCTGACAGTGCCCATGTTTACTAAGGGCAGATTACTAGCTCTCATCTTACTTCCTGGAACTCTGGCAAATGTGTCTAGGACATGTGATCATGCACATCATCTCAGGGGAGGAAAATGCCTTTCCCTGAGATCTCATGAGATTACAGATGAGATTTCCCAGCAATGCTCTGCGGATGTAACCTTCACAGGATGCAATGCTTGGGCATGATTACATAATTTGTGCCAAAGCAGAACAGGAAGTGGGAAAAAAAATTGTAGGTAAAATAAAAATATGTTTGTTTAGCTAATGAATGTAAAATGATTTCATATCAGCATGCAGAGCTGTATGCTAGTGTGATTTTTAGTCAAAGGGGGTAAAAGTCCACTTTAAAGGATTATTAAACCCCCAGTGTTTTTTGCATATATCTACAGGAGAGAGACAAGGTAAGTCTATGGAGCAGTGGGCACCCGCACAGACTCCGTGGGACAGGAAGTGCCAGCTAACACAGAGGAGTCAGCGCGGTATCGGAGACCCGCATCAGATCAAGAGGCATCATTTAGGCCTCATTCACATTGCCGCCCGTATACTTCCATATGCAACATATACAAATAAATGGCTCCATACACATAGCCGCGTATGGAGCCGTATATTTGCCCAGCGTATAAATGCGCAAAAACAGAATGGGACAGAGATGCGTCCGGGCAGCGTATTTCTGCGTATTTTACGCATGTTTGCGCGTATATACGAGCGTCTATGCGCGTATATGCCTACAGTTCATTAAAATTTCCATTGGGAATGCAAATAATGCACGCATAGACGCTCGTATATACGCGCATAGACGCGTATATACGCAATATACAATTTTGCTTGCGTTGTGTGTGAATGAGGCCTTAAGGTAAGTCCTTACACTAACATGGGGGGGGGAGGTGTATCCTTTAACGTCACTTTAAGCATAGCCTAACCAAGTCAAGGCAGCAGATAGCAATGACATTGAACCTATAGTGTATTCTTCATCTTATATTTTTATATAACTTTGTTAAATAACTATCTGTATATTACAGTAAGATGAAGTTGGTTCTGTTTATTGTTTGAAAGCTCTCCCTTTTTGCCTTCTATTAGCATGTATACTGCATACTTTCTCTTTGACTTGCAGGTATCTTCCAGTGTGGTCCTTGTTCTTTGAAAGCCATTAAAGAAGGAGTTGTGTATCTGCCGTATGACGGCAAGTTTCTGTTTGCTGAAGTAAATGCAGACAAGATCCAATGGCTGGTGACCTGGACAGATGGTGAGGAGGAATTCACCAAGGTCAAGGAAGAGCAAAAGAACATTGGGAAATTCATCAGTACTAAGGCGATTAATAAGAACTTTAAGGAAGATATTACATTACAATACAAGCACAGAGAGGGTAAGAAAAATCGCTCTTTAATGTTGTGAATTTGGGATTTGTAGTCCAAAGCGAAACACAGATATTCATCAGGAAGTGAGAAGAAATCTCTCTGAAGTGAGGGGAGTTCTCCTATTAGGCAGTTATCACCATAACAAGTGTCCCCTTCAGAAGAATGTAAAATGTTGGATTGTCCATTACTGTATGTCCAGGCGACATCTGTCATCAGGGCAAATAGGGAGGTAAATCTCCTCCGTGGGGACAAAGACAACAACATCTATAAAAACCTGAAGGAGGTTCTTACTGTCCGCTATTCTGTCCAAAACTTTAACTCTCCATGGTGCACATGGAAAGTTATAATGTACCAACATTATAAAATATGAAAAAAAAAAAACATAGCGCAAACATTGGGGGCATTTTGACAAGTACAAGTACTTGTCAAAATGCCCTGTTTTTACAGGGGGTCGTGGAGGGGGGCGCAAAAATGCACCTTGCCTGTGTAGGCACGAATCCTAGCACCGGCCCTGATTCTAGAGAAGAGTAATATCCTTTAATGTATTCAGTATAGTTAACAATGCTTAAGCCCAGATTTTTGGGGGATCTGATCCAGATTTAGTGCATCTAATTCAACCACCCTGTGTATATACTGTATAACTAAAGATAGGATAAAACTAGGTGATACTAATGGATTATTAGGTGCTAAAATGGGAAGCCTCACAAACATATAAGTAAAACCTAAAACTATTAACTGAAAGGAAAGGATTTTTGAGAAAGCGATGTGTAGAATGTAAAATGTATTAGAGCTTCTATTTTCCAGTGTTTTATGCTGACATCTTAATAAAGCAGAAATACGAATTTACTGTCCAATCTGCTTTTTGAATACAAGCTCTGGTTGTGAAAGATTTTTATTTAACTTATATATAAATATATAATATCACTATATCAATAAAAAAGCAAAAAACAAACACTGCTCTAGGCTAGTCCACACTCAAAGTAAAACTAGGGGTTTTACTTTGAGTGTGGACTAACCTAGAGCAGTGTTTGTTTTTTGCTTTTTTATTGATATATTGATATTATACATTTTTATAATATATGCAATTAAATAAAAAATATTGATAAATAATTTATACTGTGTAAGGCCCCATTCACATTGAGCAGTTCGCAAATCGCGCGTTCGTCGCGCGATTTGCATTTTGCGCGATATTGCGCGATTTGTCGGGCAAAATCGCGCAAATGCTTGCATTGAGCAAGCTTGAATCGTGGCTAAATCCGCTCCAAAAAGGGTCCTGCTGTAGCGACACACGACCCGCGACAGCAGGACCCTTTGCCACATTGAGAAGCATTGGAGAGCGATATCGCGGGAATTACCGCGCGATAAATCGCTCAATGTGAACGGGGCCTAAGTCTGCACAGGACCTATTCTTTAAGTGATTCTTAAGACAAAAAAAAAGGGCATGTTTAGCCCACCATTGAAATACAGGCACATTTCCCAATGTTTTATCCCTTTAAACACCCTGCAAGTACAGAAGAATCATTGTTTCTACCTTGTTCTTTGAACTGACAACCCAGCTCTGAATTTCTTAGCATGTGGTGGGCAAATTCAATGAAACACTTTAAAAGGTATATTTAGCGTACCAAAGGGGAGCAAGTAAAAATGATTTTTTAGGGTTTACACGCCTGTAAACTAATACCTGCAATTTTTACAGATTTGGGCGACAGAATATTTAGAAGCACAAACATTAACAAATGTTTTTGGGATGTTAGCCTTAAAAACTAGATGTGATTTTTTTTTTTTGGTCAGTTCCTCTTTGTTCTCATTGTGTGTTTTTGTGAGTACACAAAAACACACCAACCTCTCTAATAAATGCAGTAAAACATAAATACCGTTTTTTGTGGATTCAGCTATTATTTTAAAAAATGTTGACGTTCATAATTTTGTACATTGATTGTTATAACTCTGGGGTTTTTCTTGGGGTGATACATTTGCACTGAAATATTACAGACAGTATCAGTATTAGTGGCATGAATGGAGCACAAGTTCACTATTTCCATGCTCCATGCTGAAAAAATGAAAGTACTGATGCTACCAAGCAATTTTGGAACTCTCTGCCACAAGCAGTGGTATCAGCAGAGAATATTGATTAATTAAAAAATAAATAAGATACCTTCATAAGAGACTGTAACATACAGGGATACAGGTACTCTTAAAAACTAAGACCATACAGGGACACATATACACACACACACACACACACACACACACATGCACGCACAAAGGTTGAACTTGATGGACCTGTGTCTTTATTCAACCTTAAATACTATGAAACTATGTAACTATCGATTACAGTTACATTCATAAGACAAAAAACAACATGAAATGTCAGTTTGACTTTTGTCCTTTCTTGCTGTGATACAATGTCATGGGGCCAATTTATTAAAGTGTACATAAACCTTAAATTTATTTTTCAATCTTTTTAAAATCATGTCTCTTTGTATTAAACATTTTTTATTCACTTTTTGGGGAATCTATTGCAAAGCTTCATACTTTAAGATCCTGCCACTAACAGCAGGCGATGCTAAGCCACTGCCTCACAATTAGCAGAAGCCAGCCATTCAGGTTCTTGAGATGGCCATTGGGTTGCCTATTTAATAGACCTGATAGGCAGCTCAACAGCCCGTTGAAGAAGTGTACTCGGTAGGCTGAGAATGATGCTGCTAATTGCGAGGCAGGGGCTTAGCATAGTGGGCCTGCAACAGAGAGTGCCATTACCGGAAGGATCTCCAGGTAGGAAACTTTACAACAGATTTACAAAACAGTGAGGCATGAAGCAAAGCATACTGAAAAACAGATGACATTAGAAAGGTTTGGTTCAGTATAAAAAAGTAACCCAGTTGTAGGTGCCGGGGCTGTTGATTTGGTTCCAGTCTGCCACCATGTCAGACATCCAATTCATCTAACTTCTTAGATAGGCTTGGCATTACGTCAAGGAGCTCTGTTACCCGAGCCAACTATTATATCATGTAAGTATGTTATGCTTAAATATCATTATCTGAAAATGTATGTATATCTTTTGTTCAGGCTCAGAAGAAGAGAGGACAGCATTTGGAACTGCCTGCTCCCACCTGAAGTCAGACATCTGTATGGTGTTTGCTGCTCCTCCACCACCTCCGCCACCTGGCATTAAGTTACAGATCACAGGAGACAATGAATTACTGCCAGGGAACACTTTGTCTCTGAATATTGTGCTTGAAAATGAATCAGATGAGGCAAAGACAGTCACTGTTAATGCTGGATGTCAATTGCAGACCTATACAGGCAAAGTCATTGCATCACTGGCATGCACCAACCAGACTGTGGAAGTGGCAGGCAAACACGGTACTGAAAATATGTAACTTATCCCTCTAATAGATGTATTTTAACATTATCTGGCATGATATATCATTAGGGTTGGATTTGGCTTTAGGCATTTGTGTAGGGGCCCCACATTTGAAGGATGACATTTATCAGCAACCCAGTCCCCTGCTACCCCTCCTGCTTCTGTTACTACAGTACATAAATAGGCAACTGCTGTTTCAAATGCTAATCATATTAAATTAGGATTTGGTGTCCTGTTGTTTTATTTGAGAGAATCAAACTATTCTACAAGTAATAAACTAGGGATGCACGGATACCATTTTTGGTACTTTTCCTCAAGTACTCGACGATACCAATTACCAATATGCTCTTTTAGCGCCAAGTGACAGTTTTTCCAAAAACAATACAGACTAATAATTTTAGGACAGTGGTGCAGTGCCAGAGCCCAGTCGCAGCTGCAACCTCTGCAACCCCGGTAGTTCTACCAAAGACCCCAGACGGTAGATTGACTACAAATCTCAGCAATACATTATATAGCAATGTAGAATACTACCAGCTATAGTGGAGTACAAATCTCAGCAAAACATTATACAGCAATGCAGAATACCATCAGCTATAGAGGACTACAAATCTCAGCAATATATTATACAGCAATGCAGAATGGCGCCAGCTATTGAGGACTACAAATCCCAGCAATACATTATACAGCAGAGTAGTTGTGGAGTTCAATTGTAGTTTTGCTGCACCATACCTGTACATAGCGCACTCTGATGGTCTCAGGAGATGTGTGATGGATCTCAGGAGGAGAAGATGTGCGGAAGGTCGTCTTAGGAGGGGGAGATGTGATTGCCGGCGGAAGCGTTGTAAGCAGAGGCACCATGGGTCCCAAGAAGGCTCCTGCGAGGTCCCCAGTAAGCGCCAGACCCAAGGCAGCCACTTCATTTGTCGCTTTGTAAAGCAAATAAAGATACATCAATAAAATGTGAAGCAGAAGCTTTTTAAAGAATAACTGGCTTGGATTCCATAATGCCGCATGTCGCAGCAGCCATG
Organism: Nanorana parkeri; assembly: GCF_000935625.1. Classification (NCBI taxonomy): domain Eukaryota; kingdom Metazoa; phylum Chordata; class Amphibia; order Anura; family Dicroglossidae; genus Nanorana; species Nanorana parkeri. The sequence goes on from NW_017307389.1 coordinate 100,122, forward strand.
CCTCACTTTTAGGAAGGTGACGTGTGCATCCAACTGAGGCTTCTGCTTAGGTCTGCACTTAAAGTTGTCACTTTTTCTATGAAAAATACCAGTCTTACTATCTAATGCCTATTAATAACATTGGAGAGAACTCCTATTGTATCAAACAGCCTGGTAAAATAACAGCTTAGTGCCAACTCTATGCAAAGTTCATGTACAGCACGGCTATTGAAGAGAGAAAATGTAGTGGAAAATGTAGAGGTTTTGTACAAACTAACATACTAAATACATTGTTTAAAATAGGGTAATATAATAGATTGAATAGGAATATTATGCAGTTTTCTATCCAACCAGCAGATGGCGATCTTAGCTGCATTTTCTCATATTTTCCTTTGTCTCATTTGCTTTGTATCAAAAAGTGATGCTTACAGGGTTCAGTAGCTCAAGTAGTAATTTAAACACACAAACACTTGAATGAGGCAGAGCTGTTACTCATCGCAGCGACTCCTCCCTTTCATCATCCAAGGATTCAATCACACAAAGCATGCCTCAAGACAAGGAGCTTCTGTTTTAAGATAAGCAATAGTGCTCCAGAAATCATTTGCCATGTGTTAAATATATTATGCGTAAAACAAATTATAAATAGTAAAAAATATAAAACATCAGTATAAAACATATGTAAGTTTATTCCATTAAAGCTTTGTATGGCCTTAAAAGTTTTTGACTACAAGCTTATTCATGTTTATTGTCAAGCTGTGTCCATCAATCAGTGATTGCAGTGCAGTATAAATGTATTATTGGCCTATTCTACTAAACAGCCTCTACTGCTCCTCCTCAGGTTTGGAACTCTTAGCCCTCATTCACAACTACCAAGTAGGTGCAATTTGGAATTCCTGCAGCAGGAACTTGCAATATTCCTGAAGCAAGAATTCCAGATCTTCCATTTACAAGTGACAGCTGTCACCCGTTCAAGTTAATGAACGAGTGAGAGCGGCTGCATTTGAAAGTGGCAGAACACTGACACACTGCATGTAATCAAATGTGATAGATTAAATGCGGTTAGCAATCAATCACTATCCCTGGATGCATGCATCATGCGTCCAGGGATAGTGATTTTTTCCTAACTTCATGTAATTTTATCATATAAGATTACATGTGGTGTGTCAGCGTTCTGACGCTTTCAAATGCAGCCGCTCTCACCCGTTCATTAACTTGTGAACAGGTGACAGCTGCTGCTTGTAAAGAGCAGATTTAGGGATTCCTTCTGCAGGAAATCACAAGTTCCTGACACAGGAATTCCTAATCTCACCTACTTGGTAGGTGTGAATGAGCTCTTAACCTTGATTATAGTCCCACGTGGTCAATGTTGGGCACCATGTATAATGATGGGGTGTGTTTATTTTTTTCAGTTCCCACCCCAATATATATACTGCACCTGTATTTATTATATCAGTACATATGTATATAGTGGATTATATGCTGAATGACTTTGTACAGTATGCATTTAACCTACCTGTATGCAAGTTTGTTTATTGATTATATTTTTCTTTGTACTTGCTTCACTGGACACAATGTAGCTGAATCAGTCCCATTTAATGTGGCTGCCGACCTGTACATGAAGTCTGTGGTATTAGTGGGGGATGAGCTCATGATCAGAGTCAATGTCATCGTAGAAACAAAAGACAAAAACGAGAAAGTCAGTGAGTTTCTGATGATTCCATTCATTTATCCGTCGCTCAAAGTGGAGGTAAGCTTTTTAAATCACAAAGATATGCATGTTTGTTAAATGTATAATATATTTGTTAGCAATGCTCAATCTGGAGTAACAGGGGGAGCATGGAGCCGGCTTCCTTTCCAATCAGGAAGCCAGGTGGTGGGTTCAGGGGCATATCTGCCGCGAGGCAAAAAAGGCGTTTGCCTCGGGCGGCAGATTCCAGGGGGGCGGCAAAAATGCCGCCCCCCAAAACATTTAGGCATCCGGGATGCACAGAAACCGGCAGCTTGGCTGCCTAATGTTAACGGGGAAGAAGCAGCGGGAGAGCAGGAGGAGACAGGGGACGGAGCGGCAGGAGGCAGGGGGTGGAGATAGAAGAGATGGGGGACGAGATGGAAGAGGCAGGGTGAAGACTGAGGCGGGGCCCAAGACTACAACGGCGGAGGCAAGAGCAGAGACCGCGATGGAGGAGGCGGGAGGCGTCGTCGAGGCTCGGGCTTGGTTTACCGTGCCAGGTAGGAGGACGACTGTGCTGGCAGGGCCCAGCATAGGTTCTGCACAGCCCACCAAAGAGTCGCAGGTGGGCTGTGCAATACCTTTTGGTGGGCTTTGCAGGATATGTGGGGGGCTTTACATGATCCGTAGGGGGCTCTGCAGCCTGCAAAGCCCACCACAGATCCTGCACAGCCCCCCTGAGATCCATCAGACTGTAGGGTCTCAGGGGGTCTCTGCATGATCTGTGGGGGGCTTTGCAGGATCTGTAGGGGGCTGTGCAGCCTGCAAAGCCCACCACAGATCCTGCACAGCCCCCCTGAGTTCCAGCAGACTGAAAGGTCTCAGGGGGTCTCACCTTGTGGGGTGAGATAAAGAAGAAAGCAGTGTTTTAGGCATGCACTTATCTCTACTAGTAATTGCATTGAGCAGCTTTAATATTTAAATTCATCTTGCTTAAGTTGTTAAAGTAATTTATCATTTATAAGTACAGGAAGTTGGTGAATTAATATTTTCAACTTTGTTTTTTTTTTTAAAGATGCCAGAAACTGCCAAGATTGATGAAGATTTCACTTGTACTTTAACATTTAAGAATACTCTGAACATCCCCCTAGAGAAATGTGAGCTGCATGTGGAAGGACTGGGCATCTTCAAGCTGGAGAAATTTGATCAAGGGTATGTAAATACCAAGTGCAGTCCGATACAGTACACAGTAGATGAGCCTCCAATGCTTTTTATCACCTGCCACCTTTAGTGGTGTTTCCTGAGTCTGTAGACCACATTCATCCATGGGCATGTCCCAGTTGGCCCTTCTTCCTGCTTTAGGATGTGCTATCTTTGGTGACAAATCCATGGAACATTTACTGCCTCTGTCAGTCTGACACAGTCTGGACTAAGAATGATGATAATCTGTATTAATTTATCACAGTTATTTATATAGCGCTGACATTTTACACAGCGCTTTACATAGTGCACATTCACCTCAGTCCCTCCCCTCACGGAGCTTACAGTCTAAGGGCCCTATTGTTGACACATACAGGGCCAATTCGGAAAGGAGCCAATTAACCTTCTAGCATGTCTTTGGAGTGTGGGATGAAACTGGGAAACCCACACAAGCACAGGGAGAGCATGTAAACTCCTTGCAGATAGTGTCCTGACTGGGATTCGAACCAGGGACCCCTAGCACTGCAAGACAGAACTGCTAACCAATAAGCTTGTGTGCTGCCCACTACAGAAGATGTATATAATTTCTTTAATGATACTGGAGGGTTCTTCTCTCCCTGTCGCTCTGTTATAAGTGGTAGAACCCCTAGTGAAAACTACTGCTGAAACAAAAATCATCTACGGTGGTGTGTCTGGGCACAATTCTTCCAACTGGTGCACAAGAAGATGAAGGGAGGAAATATTTGCAGGGTGGGAGTAGTGAGGCACCATCGGAAAATACCTAGGTGGTCAAGTCAGTGAAGATTTGCACAGGGTTAGAAGTAGACATAGGCATTGGTAGTCTCCTGTATATCTCTGCTTTAAATGGTCTGCAGATCATAGAACTTTGAGAGGTGTGTGGGACCTTTGGAATAGAATAGATGGCCTAGAAAAATAGGATATGCAATAAGCTAAAAAGAGCAAAAATGAAAGTGCTGCGGGCCTGGGCAATTCAAAATGATAAGAAAATTCCTAAGGCAAGGCTATGTTTGTTAAAAACTTAATGTCAAAATGATCAGTTGATCTAGAAATATAGGCTGAAGTTATATGCCATTCCGGCATATATGCTAATCAAGCTGCCTGGCTCCCTGACCTTGTTATCAGTCCTTTAATGTGATAGGCACTGGCGGAACTACCAGGGTCGCAGCGGTCGCAATTGCGACCGGGCCCTAACGTTCTGCCACTTGGGGGGGCCCAGCAAGGACGTAGAGGGCCCCCCCGCGATTGTGCCTCTCCTTCCCTGTCGCACAGCCACCCGCAGCATGTACGGGCTGCTGTGCGAAAGGGCTGGAGACGCTGTCACTGATCCCGTTGAATGAGCTGACCCCACCTCATAGGGGCGGAGCTAAGAGGGCCGTCTCTTAGCTCCGCCCCCTGGCCGCCAAGACGAGGAAGAGGGCCATGGGCCTGCAGGAGACTGAGGAGAGGGAAGGTAAGTTTGGAGTGAGAGGGGGCGCTGGGAAGAGAGAGAGAGAGTGTGTGTGTGTTGCTGGGACTTGTAGTCCAGCACAGCTGGTGGTAATCTGCATTGCTGTATGATGATTACACAGCAATGCAGAATAGCACCAACTATGTAGGACTACAAGTCCCAGCAATGCATTATAGGGGGGGGGGTTGGATGCTGGTGGTATTCTCCATACCTTACTTTTATTATAATGTATTGCTGGGACTTGCATTATATTTTTAAGTACGGATACACCAGTGTTAATACTGGGCATTTTCACAAGTACTCATACTCGTGAAAAGGCCCCGATACTAAACGCAGATACCGGTGTTCTGTCGAGAACGCTGACCTAGTCGAATTTGCCGACCTCAGCATCTGCGCTTACACACAGACCCATATTATCGAGGAAACCGGGATTTATTCACAAAGTATTTCGTTTAAATCGTTAATTGTGACCGATAATAATATTCTGTCATTTCCTGCCATGGACGGCATATCATCAACGGTCAGAATTAACAATTACAAACTAATACTTTGTAAATAAATGCCGGTTTCCTCGTTAATCCCGTCTGTACATAAACACAGATACTGGGTCAGCGTTCTCGACAGAACATCGGCACTAACATTTTAAACAAGCAGCTTCCTGAGGTCCCACCCTTGCTGGGGACCTCGGCAGCCTTCCTGTTAACAATGCCGTGGCGTGGGGTTGGAGGGGGGGGGGCCTTTATGGTTTCTTCCACCGGGGCCCTGAAGGTTCTAGTTACGCCTCTGGTGATAGGCAGCATCTCTGACCAATACAGAGGTGTGGCAGGTTAGGATTGGGAAAATTGTAGAAATGTCACCAGCACACCAGTCCTTTTAAGATAGCAAAAGCTTCATTTATTGAAGTTTTTTGTCATATGACCAAACAAGCGCTTTCGGGACTGCACAGGGTCCCTTCATCAGGCTTTAGCATTGGCCTGATGAAGGGACCCTGTGCGGTCCCGAAAGCGCTTGTTTGGTCATATGCCAAAAAATTTCAATAAATGAAGCTTTTGCTATCTTAAAAGGACTGGTGTGCTGGTGACATTTCTCTAATTTTGCTGACATTCGCGGCGCCGTCCGCAGACAAGGATAGTAATTATTGTAGGTTAGGATTGGGGGCTAAGCTCTGCGAACGTATCATTACAGGAAGAGGTAAAGTTTGAACACAACTGGCAGAGGTTGTAATCCTTCTACTCTACTCTTCTACTCCCACTCTAATACCGATAACAATACTGTATCCCAATAATGCTTTTCCTAAATCAAAACAGCCCTGGATTTAGGCTTAGTAAGAAGACTTGAAGCTTCTGCAGGTATGGTTAGGCCTTTATACCTGTCAGGAGTTTTTCCTTTGTTATAATGAGCAACTTTGCAGGAAAGCTGTTATTTATATAAAAGTCTATGACATTCTACTCCCTCCACTGAAGTGTTCTTCTAACTGAAGATGTCATTATAAATGGTGTGTGTCTAAATGTATTTTTTCTCTTTGCACAGAGACGTCAGGCCTGGAGGAATCTTCCGCTCTAAGATCATTTGTGCTCCAAAGAAAGCCGGAGAAAAGAAAATTGTGGCTGAATTAATTTCCAAGCAGATCAAGGGAATTTCAGCTGAAAGGATGATCACCATTACCAAATAGGATCCAGAGGAGAAGGTTTTTAGTCCAGGGCAAAGGCAATAAAACTAGCAGGCCTATTTATAAAGATTTTCACTATCCACAAAATGTTTTGTCACTAAATATTCCCCCAATGTATTGAAGTTATGTATTATTATTAATATCGTGCGCCTGGTTTAGGATGATCAGGAATGATCAGCTACATTTTCTGGCCAAAATGAAGGTCCATGTAGAAATATATTTGCAAGGTTATTTGGTTGTGGATATTGCCCAGAACAGCTTTAGAGAAAGGTCGAGCTCCCTGAACTGTATTTCTTATGAAAAAATAAATGTAAAAATATAGGTTTAGTCCTTTATAAACAGGCCCTTTAGTTTTTCATAGAATTGCCTTGTCCTCAGTGGAAAAAGGATCCTGATATGCATGAACAGAAAACACAATAAAGCATTAATCATTGATTGAGTGATTGATTGTGAGTCTCTTTTTTTATGAAAGGTTCTCCTGATGGAGCTGGCAGCTGGAAATGCGTGCAACAAATCTTTATTTTTAGAAAACAGAGTCCCTAAATGTTCTTTGGGTTCTATAGGGAGGATCAGGAATTACTTTGTTCCCCATTATATGATACCTAGGGTTGGTAAATCATGGTGATCACAGTAAAGCAGGGATATTATACCAAGGGGGTTATTTACTATTGAGCCGAAGGATGCAGCTGTGCCTTCAGCTCTCCTTAGCCGTCTGAGCCCTTCAGTTCAGTCAAACCGAAGGGGCTGCTGTACAGATTATTTCATTTAAAATATCTTTTTTTTTATTATTTGACTGTTTTGTATATTTTTAAAAATAATTTCTCAATTATTATTTATTTATTTTTGTACCTTTCTTTTCACTATTTTCTATTCTGCTCGGTACAATGGAGGTACCGAGCAGAATAGCCAAGCCGAATGCTGGCGGCATTCGGCTATTCACTCACTGCCGTTCAGCCCCTATGAGAATAGGGGCAAATGGCAGCGAGTGAGTTGCCGGAGCTTTGGCTCAGCCGATCCAGATGTTGAGTCGAAGTCCTTCTGCACTTTGGCTCAGCTGACCATGCGGAGCGGAGCATGTTCTTCTGACCAAAAGCAGTCGATGTACGGCTGAAATCAGCTGCTCTGAGCCGGAGTGAATAGCCGAGCAGCGCTTGACTCACTTCACTTGGTCTTGGTTATTCACTCAGCTGCCTTTGGCAACTTTGCGAATAACCCTGCAAGTGTTTTAAGTTAAGCTGCACGCTGTGTGGGATCCCCTAGTTCCAGAACCCTGCAAAGAAGATCAGGATCCAAACTGTTTGTGTTGCTGGCCCTCCTCCTGGTACCAAGTACTAGCATTGGCCCGCGGCAGATGTAATTACGTTAACAAGCCCTCCTGCCCCCCTCTTTAATTCTAGCATCTCTACTGGAAATGTATTTCATGGCAATACGGTTTAAATAGGACACAAAGCACTTTCACCATGACAACTTTTTATTTAGAATTAATGTTTTATTACAGTACATACAGAACCAGTGGCGGAACTACCGGCAGTGCAGGCGGTGCGGGTGCACCAGGGCCTCGGCGGCTCGGCCCTCAGGGGGCCCAGCACAGCCCTCGCCTCTGCAGATGTTATCCAGCGGCCGGCTGGCACCCCGTCTCTGCGCCGGGAGTGTCGGATGATGAACATACATTTTTTGACATTAAACACAAAAGTTAACATAAGCAAATTAAAATGAAGCCATACAATAAAGAATTCTTAATAAGCTTTGTCCACACAGAAGAGACTATTGCATCTCAACATACACAGTGTAAATTGAATACAGTTTGTTTAGATATGAATGCGAGAACAACCTTGTTAGGTAGGTAACCATTCACTGAGATGTCCATCTGCTGTGAGGTTACAGGCTCAGGCATACAGAATGATGGTAGCTTAGAGGTCCAATGTATCTCAACTAGAGGAAGGAGTTGTACATAGCAACCAATTGGATTCCACTTCCCATGTTTCTATGGTAGGTATGCATAGGTCCTGTTCAGACACATAACACTTTCTGGTGTTTGACATATGAAACAACAATCTTACCTGGTGATTGGGCCCACCAAGGCTCCCAAATGTCCACTGTGGGAGGCAATAGAGACACTTATGTGCTCCTTCATACCCAAAAATACTGTTTTCTTCTCAAGACTCCAGCAAGTGATAGGAGGAGGCGGGTGAGTGCGTTGAGGTTAAGGACAAGCATTGGGAGGGGGGGGGGGGGGTCTGCTTTCCAGTGAGCCTTAATAGGCAAAGAACAAGTTTGCTTTAAAGCAGACCTGAAGTAAAGATTTGCTATATTATAGGGAACACTTAGACATGTTACCTGTGCTTAAGCACTACCCTGTACATATACCTTTATTTCTTGTATTCCGCCATAAAAATAGCAGTGCACTCCCTGGTATGTGAGTGTGCCTACGCATTCCTGTGTTTACACAGTCATAGATATATATCTGCAGTGTAAGATCTAAGGCACTGCTGCCTCTGACTCTAGTCGTAGCAGGTTTGAGGTAAGATTTGGTATTGTCACTACTGTGCTGTGCTGTGTTGTGTTGGTTTCTCTGGAAATCCTGAAGAGATTTGGGTGGGATAGATTTCCAGTCCCATGGAGCATGTTTATGGATTGTAACTCCATTGTTTTTATTTTCTTTCTTTGGTTAATTAGTTAATTCTTTGGTATCATTTATAGAAAATAAGGCACTTACTTACAGAATCATTTACAAAATTAAGTTTGTTAAGTGGTAGACTAATAATTTTCTGCACATTTCTGTTGAGTCTATAACCTGCTTATAATGGAGTTTAGATGGCAGGATGTACAGTGCTAGAATTCACACTTTGTTAGGAAGGACTGACATGTGTTATTCTTGGTCAAGCAACACAGTGGCGCTGTGAGTTGATTTTACTTCTGTGTACACCAAGGATTAGCCGTCAGCAGTTTATTCTCCGATTACAGTGACACTAAACTCAGGAGCTAAATCTTAAAAATGCATTAAAGTAGGGATGCACCGATACTAGTATCGTTGCCGATACTCGTACTTGCCCAAATGCTCCGATACATTCCCTGATACAGGAACTTTCCTCTGACCGGCAGTGTCGTAGGGGAACATGGAGCCAGCTTCCAGTGCGATCAGGAAGCTGGGCGGTGAGTAATGACCCGCCTTCCTGATTGGCTGGGAAGCCGAATCCATGCCGATTGGCCGAGAAGCTCTCATAGTTTAGAGTTAGGACCGCACTATATAGGAGGTGCCTTGGCGAGGCAGTGCGGCTTTCACATTTTCTGCAGAAGACGTGTAACTAAACCTCTGTTTTTAACCTTAGCTGTGAGACAAGTTTTGTTTGCATGCTGGCTGGTGAGTGTGCTGGGAAACCTTTTGCTGTTGTACTGTATAAAGCCCTTCCATGTGCACCTTGCTTAGAGCTGGTAACAAATTGATGAGTGCGTTTGCCATTTGTTTTGCATTACTCACTGCCTGGCTTCCGAATTAGCCAGGAAGCCTGCTCGTTGCTGATTGGCTGGGAAGACGGTTTCCCGGCCAATCACAATCAAGCTGGCCAAACAGCATGGAGCCGGCTTCCCAGGCAATCACGACAGCGGGCGGTATGTCATTACCCACCGCCCGGCTTCCTGATTGCCCAGGGAAGCCTGCTCCGTGTCAGTGGAAGCACTGGTATTGGTACTCCGTATAGGCATGTACCGAAAGCAAAGTATCGGTACTCGTACTCGATACCGAAAAACCAGTATCGGTGCATCTCTACAAGTAGTGTCAGCTCAGCTGTAGATCCTCAAATCATCTCTGAATTGGTGCTGACACTGTCCTTCCTTCTGGAGGGTGGCTAGTTTTGTTCCCCATAGTACCTGTGTGTCTTAATCAAGGCTCAGATTTAGGAGTGAGATGTCAATTCCAACACAGAGTGTCAAGTAGCCTCTGACATTGCAATCTGATGGTGGCTCTAAAGGGGATTGCACAAACAACTCTGTAGTACAAGGGCTTGCTGACTGGATATAAACACTATGGGCTCTCACAGTACGTAGTTTTGCTTAAGGAGATAACAATGAGATTCTTAGGTAAACATTTCTCTTTAAGGCACTTAAAGTGATTTAGGAATACATTGGTTTAAGTTAACAAAATAGCAAATATAGATAATTTGAATGTACTTGGCTGATGAAGAATATGAGCCAAAGGTGTACAATAAGACTGATCTCGGGGCTCTGCGTTTCCCACTCAGTTCAGTTCTTCCACACCAAACCATACATTTATGGAGCTGGTATTGTGAACAGGGACATGGTCATTCTGGAGAAGAATGGAGCCTTCCCCAAATTGTTGACACAAGGTTGGAAGCACACAATTGTCTAAAATATATTGTATGCTGTATTAACACCCTCAAATTACTATTGGGTAAAGGCACAGAAACATTAAATGTACTGTAAATACAATCCAAAGCAACAAAGACACATTAAGGCAGATTTCAAATGTATAAAAATTGGGGGAAAAGTTCCCATTAATCCACCAACTTCAAGGCTTTCCTTTTCCCTAGATGAGAAATGTAAACAGACCACATAAATAAATACATCCTTAGACACAAAAATCAGAGATTATAGTGCGCGTTCCCAGTGATCCACTGGAGCACAAAACATTTATGATTAGCCATGGATTCCCATGGTCCATTGCTCTAGCATTTCCTTTACTTGCATCATGTGTTGCTAGACCAGCCTTTTCTCAACCAGGGTGACTTCTGGCTTCCTCAGGGGTGCCTCAAAATTTTAACACTGCATCATGCCTTTCCTTTGTGCAGGCAGGCAGGCTCCTGATTTGAAGGGCGAATTCTGATGGAAAAAGGTGGGGTTGGGTGCGGGG